>NW_026891729.1:214005-238282 GCF_015708825.2 Lethenteron reissneri
ATTAAGGACCTTCATGATGGTGAGCGGGCCCGGGTAAAACTACGTGGCAGGGAGTCAGAGCCATTTCCTGTACACCTTGGGGTGCGACCCGGGATATCCACTGGCCACTATCGTAGACTGGTTTACATAGTATACAACATACATTTTTTTCTTGATTTCACTGTCGCAAACTGGTCAATCACGAAATCAAAATCAGTTTTTTTCAATGTTTCTCTTTCAACGCTAGGAAGAGCAATATTGCTGAGACTATCTTGTCCCATTGAAGCACGCAAATACGAAAAAATAAGTTTCAATTTGCTGAACGACCGCTCACAGCTTGCAATTGAAACAGCTATTGCAGTGAAATTCGCAAATTCGGAAATATGTCGTCTCCATAAAACACAATGAAACCAAGAAGATCCAAAGGAGTTTCTGGTAGAACTTCATCCCGGTTACTGAGCAGCATTTTGCAATCTCCAATTTCTGTGAAAAGTTTGTGGCCATTGATGTCGGTGTCATAGAAATGTCCAAAATCTGTGCAATTTCGACGAATTGCAACGACATCTGTGTCAGATAGAAGAGTTTTGACGTCCAGCAGAAATCCAAATTTTGTGTTCAGGTCTTTTAGTTGTAAAAACCGTGTTGACATCTCCTGTTGAAGTCGATAAAATACGCTCTTCATAACGTGCACAATTTCTTCTTCTGCTGAAAGTCCTGCATCTCTTGCCAGTTCTTCTGGCATCTTCCGACGTCGCCTAATTATTCTGTCCACATCGATCCCCCAGGCTGTGCATCTTGTTTTGGCGTTTTCTACAGCAACAAGGCTCAAATCATCACGAAGCTTGACAAATTCATGCTCCAAAGATTCAAGATCAGTTGCTGCTTCCTTGAAATTCATAGTAGGATCCTGTTAGCGCTTCTGAACACGATACATTTTTTTCCAAGAATGACATTCCAGAAATGTAACAAAACTATGAAGTTAAAACTTAATACGCATGCCTGTAACTGTTCTGCATCACTTCTGGTTTCAGGCGTCATAGTTATGTCCTCCGATAATTTGTCTAGCAGCCCTACTAGTTCATCCAGTCCTTCATAGATAGCTTTAACAGCTTCTGATCGTGCACTCCAGAGTGTTTCAGGCCGTCGTAGTTTCCGCCACCAAAAAACAGGCCAGTGACTAAGGCTGAAAGACTGCGCCTGTCTGTTGTTTGGGACGTTCTTCCATGTAAGTTCTTAATAGGCGCGCGTACCAAAATTAATTACATGACATGTAGGCTGTGTGTGGCGGGATATATCAACTTTTAGGTTGAGGTGTAGATTTGTGCAGTAGTTTCAGGCTGCCGCGCACGCCGCAATAAGTTATAATGTAACGTTCTAAGCCTCATTTTGGCGCCCCTTTACCTTGGCGCCCGGGGACATATGTACCCCCCTTCCCCCCCCCCCCCCCCAGCTACGCCTCTGACTGGTGATGACCGTTAGCGAGAATTGAACTCCTTCAGACGCTGTCGCCCCGACAGATCTGTTCTCCACCTGAGGACGGCAGCGTGCGTTGTGGCCGAAACGTCGTGAGAAATATTTTATTATGTTTATTTTATTATTGTATTACTTCCCTTCTACGTGACTTTACCGAAAGAACCAAGAAGATGAATCCCTGCAGTCACGGAAGCTTTAAATCGAAATTTTATTGAACTCCCGATCTCCAGGTTCATAGCACATTGCACTAACCGCTACACTACCGCTCTAAACATACACACAGACACAAGACTATGACAAATATCCCTCGTATAGACTTAACAGAATGCTGGGGCAAATGCTGTTGGCGAGTACCTATGAAGGCCAGCACGACACGCGAGGGGGTAGGTGGCCAGCACCATGTTTACACACCGCACCAGATACTAATTTGAGGCTGAGTTGACCTAGGGGAGCCAAGTACCGGTTCAGATAATCCTCAATCGTGTTGGCAATAAGCTACAATCAACCTGTGGCCGTCGGGTTCATAGCACAGAGCACTAATCACTACATGACCACTCATTTGTCAACACACAACCACCACCATTTGCCGCTAAGTGGCGGTGACGTCACCAGCGCGATTGTGCCAGGCCATGTGCACTTTAAAGCTACGTGAAGCAATACGTACGTACAAACACATTCTTACCTCATTCACTGATTCGTTACATCATTCAATCATTCCTTCCAGCACTTCCCACTTGCCTTCTGATGCTTTCCTAATATTCCTGCAGGGTCAGCCATTAGCAGGGAACGTCGTTGCTAGGGACACCGTCGCTAAGGCTGCCCGTTGGTTCTATCGGCACCGTCGCTAGGGACGCTGTTGCTAGGGACGCCGTCGCTAAGGCTGCCCGTTGGTTCTATCGGCACGGTTGCTAGGGACGTCGTTGCTAGGGACGCCGTCGCTAAGGATGCCCGTTGGTTCTATCGGCACCGTCGCTAGGGACGCCGTTGCTAGGGACGCCGTCGCTAAGGCTGCCCGTTGGTTCTATCGGCACCGTTGCTAAGGACGTCGTTGCTAGGGACGCCGTCGCTAAGGCTGCCCGTTGGTTCTATCGGCACCGTTGCTAAGGACGCCGTTGTTAATGGCGCCATTGCTAATGGAGTGGTTTAGGAGTGTGGTGAGTGGGAAGGTGTACACGCGTGGAGTAGTCGTGATGTAGTGGTACAACTTGTTGCTGTAGTGGTGTAGAGCTGTGGTATTGTGTTGTGGTGCAGTGGTGGAGTGGTGTGGTGTGGTACCTAGTTGGAGTGTAGTGTGTGGGGTAGTGCAGTGGTGTGTGGTGGAGCTGTTTCGTTTTTAAGTTTTAATTGAGGGTGTAGTCTCAAACATAGACAGACAGAACGGAGACAGAGAGAGAGAGACAGACAGAGATACACTCCTCTGACTACTGAAACACATAAACACCGTCACGTGCACACAGTGACACACATGTTATGATAACAATCTCAGTCACGCCATGTAGGCTACGGGCCCAGTCTAAAACGTCACCAATATTTTCAGTTACAATAATCAATTCTGTAAATTATGAAAAAAACAATCATAACCAAATAATAGTGTAGGCTGAAAACAACACGTATTATTTCATTTAAAAGCACATGGCCATGTGTGGATATGCAAAAAAAACCCATCAACATTTCCTAAATACCTGCATTGTGGTCGTCTTGCCTGAGGTACTTCTCAACCCAACTTTGAGTAAACTTCTAGATTTGAAGCTTTCGTGACTGCAAGGATTCATACTCTTAGTTTTTTCGGTAAAGTCACGTAGGTAAAAAATGAAATTAAAATTAATAAAAATAAAGTAATAAAAATCACGACGTTTCGGAGGCAACACAAGTCTCCGTCATCAGGTGGGACCGTCATAGCCAGATTTGCTGTATCAAGTGGGACCGTCACAGCCAGATTTGCTGTATCACTTGATCACTTGATACAGCAAATCTGGCTGTGACGGTCCCACCTGATGACGGAGACTTGTGTTGCCTCCGAAACGTCGTGATTTTTATTATTTTATTGTATTAATTTTAATTTCATTTTTTACCTACGTGACTTTACCGAAAAAACTAAGAGTTTGAGTAAACTGGCAGAGACAGCAGCAGTGACAGACAAACTATGGACTGGTTCCGACCTAATTCACGACAGAGGTCTCAACGCACAAGCAAAGTGACTTTCACTTCTCTTTCAGATCACCACCCTCTACTGAGCAGTCACGATGGGTCTGACCACAGTCCTTAATTGCTACCTGTTGTCTACCAACTTTTATACCAATTTGTCTGTCAATAATCCTTCACCAATCTCCTCTGTTCTACATCTTGCTGCACTTATTCAGTCAAGCACGCTGTCGGTGCCTCTATATCTCAATTACACTGGTCAACAAAAAAATAAATTCCGGCCTGGACTTTTGCAGCTGTTTTCGACTAATTTCAGGGTGCTGATTCCAAATCTGATCTCGGATTTGCTCTATCACATCTCATTTTTATGCTATCGGCATACCCCATGTTCATTGATTTTACCCGAAATTAACTCTTGTCACTTATGATTGCACGTTGTTGCGAGTCAGTGACTGCTTTAGTGTTAAAATATTGTGCTGTATTTTTAGGATAGTGTGTTTATAATATCATTTTATGTAGATATCCACATTTATTTAATATTTTTCTTCTGCAGGGCGTGATCTAACAATGGCTACAACATCCGAAAGAAGGAAATGCAGTAATGACCCAGATATCTTCTGCTACATCTGTGGCAGCTTCACTTTGCAGGATCAAAGGTTTATCTTGCCTACTTTAAAGTACGACTTGGAGACCAAGACAAAAAATGGGCTCCTCACAAAGTGTGTAAAACCTGTGTTAAAACTTTGCGATCATGGTCTCAAGGAAAGAATGCTAAGCTGAAGTATGGTCTGCCAATGGTTTGGAGAGAACTGCTACTTCTGTCTTGTCAATGTAAAAGGTTTCAATAAGAAAAACAAACAACACTTACAATACCCAGATATCCCATCTGCCAGATGACCAGTTGAGCACTGTGAGGAAATACCTGTGCCTGTATTTACTGAGCTACCGGATATTGATGTCGAATCCCTCAGTTTACCTGCTTCTACAGATGATGATGATGATGCTCAGACCGAATATATGCCATCTGATGCAGATTGTGATAAAATGTCTCTGTTTAGTCAGCCTGAATTGAATGATCTTGTAAGAGATTTGTATTTGCCAAAGCAGTCTGCTGAATTGTTGGCTTCCAGGCTGCAAGAGAAAGGACTACTCAGACCTGGCACTAGTGTCTCCTTTTATCGTAACAGAGAAGCAGCACTGCGAAAGTACTTCCATTCAGATGGTCAACTTGTTTATTTTAATGATGTTGAAGGGCTTCTTCCCAATATTGGACTGCCCGCATATGATTCAAGTGAATGGAGATTTTCTATTGACAGTAGTAAAATGAGTTTGAAATGTGTGTTACTTCACAACAGAAATATATATGGTTCAATCCCAATTGGACACTCTGTAAAAATGAATGAAGAGTATGCCAAAATCAAGATTGTTCTGGATAGATTGGAATACCATGTTCATGGATGGCTAATTTGTGTTGATTTGAAAATGGTTAATTTTCTGCTGGGTCAGCAAGGAGGTCACACCAAATACCCTTGTTTCCTGTGCTACTGGGACAGTAGGGCTAGATTAGAACACTGGGTTAAAAAGAACTGGTCACCAAGAATCAGTTTGACGCCTGGTGACAAGAACACCAAGAATGAGCCTGTGGTTGATAGGAATAAAATTGTATTTCCCCCACTGCACATAAAACTTGGGTTAATGAAGCAATTCGTCAAAGCTCTTGATCACACTGGAGACTGCTTCAGCTATATATGTTCAACCTTTTCAAGTCTCAGTGCCGAGAAGAAAAAGGCAGGAATATTTGATGGCCCTCAAATAAGAACACTCATCAGGGATCCATACTTTGTTACAACAAAGACTGCGGCAGAGGCTAGAGCTTGGAATGCATTCTCTGATGTGGTGCGGAATTTCCTTGGGAACAGGAAAGTGGACAACTATTGAGAGATTGTGGAGGAGCTGCTCTTGAGTTTCCAATCACTTGGATGTAGAATGAGCATCAAGGTTCACTACTTACATAGTCACTTGGCCCAGTTTCCAGAGAACATGGGTCACGTGAGCGAAGAGCAAGGTGAACGCTTTGATCAAGACATTAAAGTTATGGGAGAACGTTACCAAGGCCGATGGGACTCAAACATAATGGCAGATTACTGCTGGTCCTCGATGAGAGATATTCCACAAGCTGTACATCGGAGATCGTCAAAATAGAGTTCGTTAATGCAGATGTAACATCACTATTGTGAATGACTTTTTGTACATATTTTTCTTATCTTCACAATTCAATTCTTACATGGTAATATGCATTCACTCACATTGATATGCAGTTACTCTCACAACTTTGTGCTACGGCTCGTTAAATGTTTGTTTCATTATTATTGTATATTGTATCTTATCTTATTTTTGTATGGATGTCTGTTAAGCTATTCGTATATGAGCATAAATTTGCTGTTTTTATTGAAAATGCAATATTTGATATCTCAAAAACCTGATGTGATAGACAAAAACTGATGCCAGATTTGGAATCAGCACCCCAAAATTACTTTAAAATCATTGGAATACCCTATGCCAGAAAAAGTGTGTTGACCAGTATAATCCTTGCCAGGACCTTTCCCGGCACACTGAGGTGTGAGATGCCCCTGTAGTTGTTACAGTCTGTGCGGTCCCCCTTCTTAAAGAGAGACCAACACACACACACATATATACACACACACATACACACACAGGGTGCTTAATAAAAGTGTTAACAGTTACATGGGACTGTCGTTTTTACGGAAAAAGAACGGATAATATAGACTCTAACATGATTACAAATGTGGTGTCAATAGATTCAAGAAGTCACAGAGTCTCCACTTGTTCGCCATCATTGTCGACGCGCGCCTGCGATCTTCTGCAGGTCGTCTCCACAGCCCGGAGGTACATTTCTCGTGTCGTTGTTGCGAATTATCAGAAGTGTTAATTTCTTTTTTCACCACCCTGTATAGAAATGTCGTGTGATAGCGCCGCCCGGTGGACAGCAGCGGCAACTGCGGTAGACAGACGGCACACGCCGGTGAGGGCGTGAGCAGCACGGCTGTGAGTTGGCAGGGCGGAAGTGCCTGGAACCTGCTAGCGGGGTTCGAAAAGGGAGGCGGGGTCAGCGCGGTGTCAGGGCGGGGTCAGGGTGGGGTCAGGACCGTGCCCAGTAGCGTAAAAGGAGCCGAGAGTGGGGAGCTTGAGGCTTCCGGTTCCTGGTGTGGACCCGTCTCGTCGTCGCTGTCATCTCGTCTCCATCATCGCCAAACGTCTCCGCTGGACGTAGCGCTACGAAGGAGAAGCAGTTGCCATCTCGGAGTCGGCGCCGTGGGTGTTAGACGGCCAGGGCTGTGTACGGGCGAGGCTGAGCTACCGTGAGGAGTGTGGTGTGGACGACGGCCGTGGAAGTCGTGGTGAATAAAGAAGGTGCCTCATAGAAACTCCGAATCGTGGTCACTACACACGTTCACACGCTGGGCTCTTTGCAGTGAATTGGCGGTGTACTTTTAGGCTTTTCGTCTGTTCCTGTTTTGCCACTGTTGGTCACAAAATGAGGGCACGAGTGGAGCGTGACCATTGAGTTGGCCCTCCCAATCGTGCTTTCGACGTCAGGTTAATAGTGTGTGTGTGTTTGTGTGCAACGCAGACAGAGTACGGATTTAGGCCCGAGCCAAGTAAGGGGCCGTCCATAAATCACGTCACGCAATTTTGCCAGATTTTTGACCCCCCTCCCCCTCTCGTCACACATCGTCACAAATGTCTGACCCCCCCCTCCTTCCCTAGGTGTGTGACGTCATTTATGGATGGGCCCTGAGTATCTTCGAGAACACGTGTCCTTTTTGTTTACGATTAGAGGAAACAAGAAGATGCTCGGTGTAGTCGGCACTTTGCTTCGTTCATCATTTCCTATATTTTTTCTTTCAATGCTTTGCTTTATGTGCCCTTTTTTTCCTTTCAAAGCATGGATGGGTGCCCAATCGCTCCTGAGAGGCCTCCGTCTCTCCGCGGTGGTGGTGTGCCGATTTCAAGAATCCCTGTCGGGGAAGACGTCACTCAGGAGGCCGCGGAGCTGCTTGTAGGTGTCGCGGGTCTGCCACAGCGCCTCCCACACGGGCACTGAGATGCCCGCGTGCTTCTCCAGGATGCGCGTCACCAGCAGGCTAGCGGCCTCGAATCCGCCGTTGCGGGAGGAGACCACTCGGATTTGCTGGAGGTGACAGAAGACACCAGCAAGCGGCAGTAGCAGCAAGCTCGTGTGCCAGGTCACGTGCGTTGCACTCGTGCGCACGTGTGTGTCTGTGTGCGCATGTCAGTGTGTGTGTGTCAGTGTGTGTGTGTGTACACCTTGGTGTGCGACAGGGATGTCCTCTGGCTCCCACATTATTTTATATCTATTTTGACCACGTAGTTCGTGAAGCCTTCAATAGCTGTACCGGGAGAATTTCCATTTGGTACAGATTTAATGGGAGGCTGATCGATGCCTGGGTACGATCAAGGGACGGCTCCCTATTGGTCAACCACGTTATGTATGCCAATGATTTGGTAATAGCTGCTCATTCAGAGGAGGAGTTGGAGGCGCTGCTGCTGAGACTTGAGCTTGCTACTAAGAGGTGGGGCCTTACCATTGTAATAAGAGCCTATGTCAGATTCACGTGGTGATCAGCTTTGCCGGTTCCGCTTTACAGCCAATGGGGGGAGAGCCTGGGAGCATGGCCCCGGCGTGATCACGAGATGTCAGCTAGGTGATTGGTTTCGTTGGTCTTGGCCTCAGCCAATGGGAAGACAAGTCGGGGGCGTGGTCCCGGGAGTTGATGGGGGATCTGGAACATTCGGCGCAGGCTATTGAAGATTGGCTGGAGTGTACCACGTGACCCAGGCATTAAAGAAGGGGAAGGAGGAGAGACACGGGGTCAGACACGGAACAAAGAGAGAGAGAGGCCACGCGCGAGTGGCGCTCCGGGTGCCACGTGGTGGTGTGTCTCTGGTGGCTGTCTGCCCGCTTCCCGTTGCCTGCCAGCAACGGGGAGTGTTTGTGAACTGGAAAGAAGTGAAATAAAAGGACCGATTCTACAAGCCGTTTCCAGCGTGTTATTACACCATCAGCCCCACCAAAACTAAGCACCTGCCTAGGTATTTTGTACCATCGGACACTCCACCCCCACAACTCCCAATCGGTGATGGGGCAGTAGTGGAGAGAGTAGAGAGTTTCCCATACCTGGGCAGTGTGCTTATGACCGGCTCCAGTTTAACAGCAGAGGTCTCACTCCGAACCAGTCGAGCGGCAATATCTTTTTTATCGGTTGCGTAATGCTGTGTGGAAGCTACCTGGTCTGTCGCTCCGCACGAAGCTTCAGGTCTTCTCGGCCACAGTCATTTACTCCCTTCTCTACGCTTGCGAAACGTAGACCCCCCTAATGGAGCATCTTCGCCGGTTGGAAACATTTAGGCTGGCCTGTCTACGATCCATCCTGGGTTTAACCAGGCTGGATTGTGTGAGGAGCTCACAAATCCTTTAAATATCTGAGCAAATTCCCATCGGTGAGCTCCTCCGGCAGGCAAGGCTGCGTTGGCTGGGTCATGTAGCCCGCATTCCCAGCCACCGAATGCCTAAAAAGCTTTTGTTCAGCCAGATCGAGGGGGCTAAATGGGCGCGGCATGGGCTAGAGAAGAGATGGAGTGATGTGATACAGGAGAACGTGGAGCTGAGTGGACTTGCCGATGACTGGTAACAGCGGTGTCAAGATCGGCCTCTGTGGAGGAGGCTCGTGAAGGACGCTACTGGGCAGTTGGAGGCAGTCGCCCTCCAAAAACAACGGAGGGCAGAGGAGCGACGCTCACAACAACGAACGGAGCGCCGGGTGGCTAAAGCACAGAAAGTTCGTACAGTAGGGGGCACAGGTGGTGCATCAGCCAGTCATCTCGGTCATCTCAAACAGTCGATCCGTGGCACCTGGGTCTGCCCCGTGACCTCCTGCCAGCGGGCGTTCGACACTTCACGTGGCCTCAAGGTGCACATGGCCTGGCACAAGCGTCGTGGTGACGTCACCGCCACTTAGTGGCGAATGGCGGTTGTTGTTGTTGTTGTGTGCGTGTGTGTGTCTGTGGGGAGCGCTACGCAACGAAGCTAGCGACTTAATTGTATTCTGATTCCCTCTTCCGGCCAACACCAGTGACGATAATTAGAACGGGTCCTGGGCCTCCCCAAGGTCAACTCAGCATAAATAAATACCTGGTGTGTAAATATCGCTACTAGGGAGACAATGGCGGTCGGGCGTGGAGCTGGCCACCCACCGGCTCGTGTGCCGTGCCGGCCTTCATAGGTGCTGCTCGCTAGACTCATGTAGTAGTGAGTCGTCTGTCACACGCTACACTTACGTAGTAGTGAAGAGTCTGTCACACGCTAGGCTCACGTTGCAGTGAGTAGTTTGTCATGCAATGTACTTGTGTTGTAGTGGGAGAAAAGAGAAAAAAAAACGTGGCAGAGTGAAAATCCGGTAGTGCGAACTCGCGTTAAACGGGTTACTCACTGCACATTGACAGCGTTCATCGCTGCATTACAATGGCAGACATGTGTACGGTAGGCCCCGGCGAAGAGACACGTACCGCTATCTCCGGCGGCGTCAATGTCTTTTTTGCAGAAAATTCAATGAGCAGGGGCGTCAGGTTGCCTTGCAGAGCTCCCACCAACGCGGGCAACTCCGATCTGATCTTTTCAAAGAGTTGCTCCGGACTCTGGGGTCTGACGCGTCGACTCTTTGCAGCTTCGGGGGCATGGGGAGCGAAGAATTTTTTTTGGACCATCTTATCTGACAGGCACTATTTTACTTTACTTTACCGAGTGTTTAACAGTAATCTCTTCATTGTTCAGCCAGCATTGGTATAAACAATGGCATTTCCGTTCTTTTGTATCATGTGTATTAGGCCTCCCCCTCCCCCCTCTCTGTCCAATGCATTGGCGTGTGCAGCAGTTTGTCTCTTGCGCACAATCGCTTCCACGCCGTCGCCCACCCGTTTGGCCCCGCCCCCCTCCCTCCCGATACGTTCCATTCATTGGCCACCACATTCTGATGAGCTCCCCCCCCCTCTCCTCCCCCCTCAACTCGCTTTTAAGGGATTACATCTTGAATCATTGCCTCACTTGATGCAGCTAATCTGGATGTGACGGTCCCACCGGATGACGGAGACTTGTGTTGCCTCCGAAACGTCGTGATCTTTATTTTATTATTATTAATTTTGATGTTTTACCTACGTGACTTTACCGAAAAAACCTAAGAATAGGGGAGAGAAGGGTTGACATGGCAAGTGTTTGTGAGATGAGGAGTTGCGAGTTTTTGCTCCCACGGCCATTCAACGGCACCCCACACCACACCCGCTTTTGAAAAACTCAGTGGCTTGGAGATGTTAACTACCTCACCTGGTATGCAGGAGGGCGTGGGTTCGATCCCCGACCCTGATGCCATGGTGGCTAGGATATGTTAACTACCTCACCTGGTATGGAGGAGGGCGTGGGTTCGATCCCGGACCCTGATGCCACGGTGGCTAGGAGATGTTTACTACCTCTCCTGGTATGCAGGAGGGCGTGGGTTCGATCCGGGACCCTGATTCCACGGTTGCTAGGAGATGTTAACTACCTCTCCTGGTATGCAGGAGGTGTGGGTTCAATCCCGACCCTGATGCCATGGTGGCTAGGAGATGTTACTGTAACTACCTCTTCTGGTATACAGTTTCATGGGTTCGATCCCGGACCCTGAGTTCACGGTAGCTAGGAGATGTTAACTACCTCGCCTGGTATGCAGGAGGTCGTGGGTTTGATCCCAACAATGACGATGCCTGCTGATGTATATTCCAAGGCTGCGTGCAGAGGACGCCTTTTGGCGTTTTTAGACAAGGCTCAAAAGAAAGCTGTCTCTGGCGTGGACCAATCAGTTTCAAAGACAACGCATATAATGTCAGAGTTTTGTGTTTGCATTCTGAGTATTGTGGTTGATGCAGACATGATTCCTTGAAAAGGTTTCAGTTTGATGTTTTAACATCTTAACACAGCTGTTTTGTTGCCAGAAAAAATGGGAAAACCTATTCTCATATTTTGGTACTGGCAAAAGCGGTCCCATGACATAATAAAATAATTCTCACAGGTGAGAATTATTTCATTATATTTAATGTTTATTATTTTATTATTTCCATTCTACGTGACTTTACCAAAAGAACCAAGAAGATGCATCCCTGCAGTCACGAAAGCTTTAAATCGAAATTCGGTCCCATGATGTAGATTTTAAATAGTTTTTGTACCATGTTGACTTAAAGCTTTTGTGACTACTAGAATTCATATTCTTTGGGTATTTCGGTAAAATCATGTAGATAGGTTCAAAGAAAATAACAAAAAACAAAAACTACGACGTTTCAATCGCAACACAAGCAGTCGTCTTGAGGAAGACGTGACTTTTCGTACCATGTTGGCAGAACATTTCGGCCTGGTATTTTGTGAGTAAAAAAAGAATAATAATAATGTTTTTGTTAAAGTTTATCTCACCTCGCCACTGGACCGTTCTCGTCCAGACGTTTCTCTCCTGCTTGCCCTTCTTCGTCAGGGTGAGGAAGACCTCCTCGAAGGCGCCGTCGAACGAGACGTGAATGAAGTTGTTGTCGCTCGCCAGGTTCTCTATCATCAGTTTCTGCGCGGACGAAACGGGCGGCCAAAAAAGAAAAAGCCGAAGAAGACACCATCACCCCCCTTCTCGCGCATCGTTGACGATCGAGGGCTATTTTCGTTCTGGTTCAGTAAACTATTATTTATTGATACTGGAGGAGAAATCCATGAGGTCGTGGGTTCGATCCCGACCCTGACGATGCCTTGCCGCTCCATATCTGGAGTCTGTGTACCATGCGAGGGAGCCCAAGATGTCACAACGGTGTACTACTATTTTATTTTATACCTACGTGACTTTACCGAAAGAACCAAAGAGTATGGATTCCTGCAGTCACGAAAGCTTCAAATCAAGATTGTGTACTACTGTTTTTTTAGATTATTAATTTGGGCTCCAGGGGAAAAAATTCACGAGTCAATAACGTTCGTCAAAATTTCGATTTAAAGCTTTCGTGACTGCAGGGATTCATCTTCTTGGTTCTTTCGGTAAAGTCACGTAGAAGGGAAATAATAAAATACTAAAAATTCAACATAATAAAATAATTCTCACGACGTTTCGGCCACAACGCAAGCAGCCGTCCTCAGGTGAAGACCAGGTCTGTCGGGGAGACAGTGTCTGAATGAAACACCACCACGCTTGGAGCGTTCGTCAAATTCTCAACACGCGCGGTTAAATCCGCAGGTCGGACGAACCACTCGCGTGGCTGATCGCGAGTTAACCGTAGTCGAAAACAATCGCTCGCTCGACGATCTGAACTCGAAATTTTAAACCGCAGACGAAAACGGGAAGGACGGCTCACCTGCGGCTGTATCGAATTTGTGGCGACGTTGCAGCTCAGCGCGTACCGTGTGGCCACCACCAGCGTTTCGTCCGACTTGGGAGGAATGTTGTAATACTCGTAGCGTTCTTGCCGCAGCTTCCTCTTCAGGCGCTGCGAAATCAAACGGGTTCACGGTTAAATTTCGATTTAAAACGTTCGTGACTGCAGGGATTCATCTTCTTGGTTCTTTCGGTAAAGTCACGTAGAATGGAAATAGTAAAATAATAAAAATAAGCATAATAAAATAATTCTCACGACGTTTCGGCCACAACGCAAGCAGCCGTCCTCAGGTGGAGAACAGGTCTGTCGAGAAGACAGCGTCTGAATGACACACCCCAGGCTTGGAGCGACTATTTAAGCTGGGATGGAGGGGGGAAGAGCGCCTTGACAAAATAATTAGCATTTCAAGAGGAATTTAGCATATTTATGGGAAATGAAGATATGCGATTAGTACTACAAACCTCCTACGCATTTCACCAAAAGAACCAAGAAGACGGGTCCACGGTGTCGGAACGCTCCCCACCCCTGCACGCCTGCCAACCAGTGCCGACTTGAGTCGCTCAGGGTTCAGGGGGGTCGCCGTCCGATTCGACGTCACATCGTTTTTAACGACCACAAAAAAAGATGCAAGACGACAAAAGGCGGACGAGCACGGGGGCAGTTGCATAACGCCAACGCATCGGTTGCTTCGGCTCGTGCAGCTATATCTGCGGGACCCTTTTTTCTCGTAATCAATAACACAGGAGGTGTAATAATGATCTTCAAAGGCAAAATAGACACCAATATACACGAGAAGGCACCAGCGAGTCTGCGTTAACCACACAATCATGCTTGCGGTAAAACGCATTGATTCTAAAGGTGGAAGGGGAATAAATCCGGAGCACCCTTGAGGACAAGAATCCATGCAACCACGACGGGAAGAACATGCAAAGCTCAAGTATACAGCAGACGACAGCGTTGGACTCGAAACCACCGCATACCTGCATACAAGGCGAGTTAGTCAACATCTCCTAGCCAACGTGGGCGTTAGGGTCCGGGATCGAACCCACAAACCTCCCGTGTACCACGCGAGGTAGTTAACATCTCAACATTGAACCCACGACCTCCTGTGTACCAGGCGAGGTAGTTAACATCTCAACATCAAACCCACGACCTCCTGTGTACCAGGCGAGGTAGTTAACATCTCAACATCGAACCCACGACCTCCTGTGTTCCAGGCGAGGTAGTTAACATTTCAACATGGAATCCACGACCTCCTGTGTACCAGGCGAGGTAGTTAACATATCCTACCACCGTGAGCGTCATGGTCTTTGATCGAACCCACGAAACTCCTGTGTACCAGGTGAGGTAGTTAACATCTGAACATGGAACCCACGACCTTCTGTGTACCAGGCGAGGTAGTCAACATCTCAACATCGAACCCACGACCTCCTGTATACCATCTCCTGGCCGCCGCATTACAGTGAAAACGCGTTGTAAGTGTGACAGCCACACCTCAAGCCAAGGACTCGCAGCCACGTGGTCCACCAACACACGGCCATCTTGTTCTATGGTCCACCAAACCAAACCATTACAACAGCAATAACTGCAGTGAATTCTCGATTATCCCCGTGCGTTTAATCCAATTTATGGTATAACCGCGGACCTGAGATTTTGACAGGAACTATTAACTCATTGATTTTCTCCTTTGCCTAAAGAATCGTAAAGCGTTCCAGTTTTATAACATTGTTATTCTTGTAAAAGTTTATTGCAAGTGACAAGGTGTTTGAACTGAACAAATGCGTTGCTCTGGTTAATCTGGAATCCACGTGAACGCCTCCACAGTAGAGTTGCAATGTCATTACAATGGGGCTGCCGCCGACTGGTTGGGGAGGGGCCAGGCCATAGGCCAACGGGTGAAATACTCAACCCCAACCAGCAGGTACTTATTACCCCGAGCGGTGACAGGAAAAGGACCCAGAATGTCAAGTGCCACCAGCTCGTTAACCCGGGACACCCGAATCGACTGAAGGGGCGGGCAGGCCGCCCTAGCCGGGTGTTTCCGGCGCGCACACTGCGTACAACTATTCAACAGGTCGGCGACATTGCGCGCCATTCCAGGCCAAAAAAAATCCAATTGCAGTGTAGCGAGCGTTTTGTGAATGCCCAAATGCAGGATGCGTTCGTGCGCCGCCCACACGGCTCTGCCCCGCAGAGCGGTGGGGACGATGATTTTGTAACGCCTCGAGCTGGCGTCCCATGACATGAGGAGACCCTCCTGCAACATGACAGTACCAATACCCTCCTGGCAATTCCCCACTCGCTCCGCACGATGGCGTAACCTAAGGAGGGAACCGTCCTCCATCTGAAACCGTCCCCATTCGTCCAGGGGCAGGTCGAGCAGCGAGTCGCGAGCGACCGACTCCTGCGAGTCCACCACGGGGATAGGTTCCACGTCTACCCCCCTGCCGCCGCCGCCATGTGAGAAGCCGGTGTAGTCACCGTGCCCGATTTGCTTCTCCCTAAGCCCATAAAACACGCACACCCATCCCCCGGAGGAAGGCGCGACAGGCCATCCGCGTTCGAATGTTGCGTACCCTTCCGGTATGTTACCGTGAACGTGTGGTCCTGTAGGACCTCGAGCCATTGTGACAGCTGGCCGGATGGCTGGTCTATTTTTAGCACATACTGCAGCGCCGCATGATCGGAACGAACCGTAAAATGCCTGCTGTACAGGTACGGACGATATTGTTGTACAAATACGACAATGGCGAGCAGTTCACGGCAAGTGACGCAATAACGTTGTTCCGCCAGAGACAGCACTCTACTGCCATAGGCAACGACCCGTTCGACCACCTTCACAACCTGCGAAAGTACTGCGCCGATGCCAGTATTGCTGGCATCGGTGTCCAGGATGAAGGGCAATGTGAAATCTGGATAGCACAAGGGAGGGGCCCTGACAAGGCCATTGCGAAGCGCCCTGAACGCCATGTCCTCTGCTTCCCCCTAATGGAACTTGGCCGTCAGAGCATGAAGAGGTTTCGCGATAGTCGCAAACCCCTCGACAAACCGCCGGTATTAGGACGCGAAGCCTAAAAAGCTGCGGACTTCCCCTACAGACGTGGGCGTGGCCCACGTCCTCACACAATCAGTTTTAGCGGGGTCGGTGGCTATACCTGTAGAACTGACAACGTGCCCGAGGTACCGCACCGATTCCCGCAACAGGAAACACTTCTGGGATTTGAATTTAAGGTTAGCGGACCGCACCCTAAGAAACACAGCCTTCAGTCTGTCCAGATGTTCATCAAACGTGCGGCTGAAAATAATTACGTCGTCCAAATAGATGAGACAGAATTCCCACTGCAGGCCAGCGAGGACCAGCTCCATCAACCTCTGGAACGTCGCTGGAGCTGAGTGCAATCCCATTGGTAACCGATTAAATTGATAAAGGCCTTGTGGCGTACGGAACGCGGTCTTAGGTTTGGATGCCTCATCCAAGGGCAGTTGCCAAAATCCAGATAAAAGGTCCAAGGTGGAAAAGTACCGCGCACCTGCCAAGGCATCGAGTGACTCGTCCATGCGAGGAAGCGGATACGCGTCCGCCAGCGAAACCTTGTTGAGTTTTCGAAAATCCACACAAAATCTCAAACTGCCATCATGCTTTCTAACGAGCACAATCGGCGCACCCCATGGGCTGTTGGAGGGAGCTACAATGTCCGCGGCAAGCATGTCGTTCACCGCCAACCGGACATGTTCTTTCTCTGCCGGACTCAATCGAAACGGATTTTGCCGAATGGGAGCGAAATCCCCCGTATCAATGTGGTGTTTCAAAAGATTAGTGCACCCAACATCAAATTTGTGCTTGCTAAAAACATCGGGGAATTCACGGAGTAACATGCGCAGTTTCAATCACTGGGACTCGGAAAGATTTTCAGCCCCTGAACAGAGAGAATCTATCAAACCCTCATCGACACCCGACTGAGTCCTGGACCCCGGCGCATCATTGACATGAGCCGCGACGGAGTCAGTGTGGAGCGGCAATGATGCATGTGCAATTACAGCCCCTTGGTGCACGACCTTCGTCCGCAACCCTGCATTCAACACCTGAATGAAGGGCTGCCCCTCCGTAGGCACAAGCATTTGTGCCCCCAGCAGCTCCAACCCTCGTACGGCCGTATTGGAGGGAGCCAGTAAAACACCCGACGTAGTGTCTGCCCTCAGTGGTTTCCGTAACCGAAGCGGAATTAGCATTTGCGCACCCGGCGGAATTCGTACGGTTTGGGACGCCATAGCCGGAATAGTCACGCAAGCCGTGCGTAGCCGGGTGGGTGAGGGCAGGAACGCCATCCGGCGACCCGAAGGGAGCTCAATGCAGCCTTTGTTGATTAAAATTTTGATGGGCATTCTTCCCAAGAAGTCCGTACCCAGCAAACAAGGAACGGCAAGGGCTTCAGAGACCAAAATGGGACCCGTTAATTTAATGTCGCCAATGGAAATTTGTGCGGTTATTTGCCAAATAATCCCCAAGGAACCCCCATTCGCCGCAAAGCAAGGGACGGAAACCGGTGCGAGCGCCTGACACCTCTTGGGCAGCACGTTGTATATGAGGTCCGAAATTATAGTAGCCGAAGCACCCGTATCGACCAACAATCGAAATTTAACACCCTCAATGGCCCCGATAATGACCGACGAGCCCGTAGCAGCGGCAACGACCCTGAGGGCCAACTCCAACCACTGAACCGTTCGGAGTGGCCCCCGAACGTCACCCGCCTCCCGGCTCTGACCGCTTGACGCAACGCGACTGAGTGGTGCGTGGACCCGCGGTGTATGAGATGCGGGCAGGGACCGTGTGCGTGAGGTGTCGCGACATGCCTGGAGTTCTTGTGGAGCGGCAGGCGGGCGGGCGGACGATGGCGGCCGACCTGGAGCACGGCGTCGGGGTGCTGGGCAGCCCGATGCCAGGTGACCCTGCTGGCCGCAGTTGTAACACGTGACGCGAGCCCACGCCCGCGGGGATCCGTGCCTCCGCCGGGGTTCACCTTGGCGAGGCCGGTCGGCCCCCTCCAGCTGGCGGCCCGCTGCGATGCGAAGGCCTGGTTATCCAGGACCTTGTCTTCCCGCGCAGCGACCCGCGTGGCACACGCCGCTACCTGCCCATCCCGCTGGAGGAGCAACTCTGTGTGCAGATAATGGGCAGCGCCCAGCGAGGAAAGATTTGCTTCATCTTTAACGTGGACGGCGATCCGCAGCTCTCGAGCCAGCAGCAGCAACTTCTCGAGTACAATGGAGTCAAGGCCCACATCGTCCATCCGAGGGTAGGCCGCTTGAGCCAACGCCATCAGCGTGCTGTGGTAGGCGAGGGGTGTCTCGTCCGCCTCCCTCCTCCGACTTGCGAAACGATCTCTTGTTTCTGATGGAGGCCCGTACACCAAGGCCATCCGATCGAGGGCCTCCTGCAAGGTGGAGCGAGCCTTTCGTGGAATAAGGAGGAACGTTGCCAGAGCTACGTCGTCCAAGGCGGAAGGCAAGGCTCGGAGAGCGATGTCTGCAGTCCACCCCGCAGTCTCGGCGTTGGCCACGAAACGTCGTGAAAAAGCAGCCCAGTCCCCCCCCTTCGCCGCGAAAACTTGCAGAGATGGTAAGCGTTGCTGCAGTGCCGGGATGTAGTCTCCCCCTGAAGCCAGCAACGTCCCGAGTGTAACATTCGTAGCGTCGTCCTGTGACAAAATGTCCGCCCGAAGCGGCGGTCGCCTCTCTGAAGACGCAGCTGCTCCTGGTAGAAGGCCTCCGATGCCGGAAGTGACGCGCGCCTCCTGGGCCCCGTGACTTCCTGGCCGGTTGACGTCATTTCCCCCGGAAGCGGCGAATCCCCCGGCGGAAGTGACGTCGTCTCCGGCGGCAGCATTCCCGGCGGAAGTGACGTGTCCCCCCCCGGAGGTGACATCAAGATTTTGCGCGGGAATCCCGCGTTTTTCGGCGGGAACGGCTCCCATCCTCCGGCCTGGTCCTCCACTCGCCGCTCCCGCTCCCCCCAGCATGAGTTCGTCGAGGATGGAGGCAGCGGCATGGAGGAGATCGGCCAGCCGAACGTGGCCCGATTGGATCGCCCATCCCGACGATGGAGGACTCCCGGAGGGGCCCGGAGAACCCGAGCCCCCCGCCGCGGACCCGTCCCCCGGAAATGGCGCTCCCGCCTCCGGCTCAACGTCGCCCTCGACCTCCTTGTCCTGGCCCCTGGTGAGCGCCTTTTGTCTGGTTTCCATGTCGGCGAGGTTCTTTGGCCGCTTCTGACACCAGTTGTAGTATCTTGAAGGAGACGGAGACTTCTTTAGAGGCCACACGCTTTTTATTCAATAACGACTAGACATTCTGACGCACTGGGGAATAGCCCAATCCACACAACCTAGGAAGGTACAGCCTCCGGGCTACTCTGACTACTCTCCTTCTCTACCCTACGGCTCCTTAGCCTAGGGAAGCTTAACACCCCACCCGCAGCCCACTCAGTCCCGGCTCGGCGGCATCCTCGGGGCTTGGGGTCCAGGGTCTCCGGCGGCTCCTTGCTTCAGCTTGAGATGAGATGGACTGACTCCCGCTCTCCGGGAGCCGTCTTATATATCCCCTCTCTGAGGGGCGGGGGTGGTGTCTCGGGGCCCCAGCTCTCGCCAGGCCCCTCCCCTCAGAGCGGTTCCAACCGCCTCTTTGCCCGACCGGTCCGGACCAGTCCAGACCGGTACGTACCCCTCCCCTAGGTTGTGGCACCTGTGTCAACCTTGACCACCACACCTGTACCACCCACTGACCTCACTTGTACCCCACTCAACCCCCCTGCTCCACCCACTCACCTCACCTGTACCCCACTCACCTCACCTGTACCCCACTCACCTCACCAGCCCCACCCACTCACCTCACCTGCTCCACCCACTCATCTCACCTGTTCCCCACTCACCTCACCTGTACCCAACTCACCTCACCTGTACTCCACTAACCTGACCTGCTCCAACCACGAACCTCACCTGTACCCCACTCACCTCACCTGTTCCCCACTCACCTCACCTGTACCCCACTCACCTCACCAGCACCACCCACTCACTTCACCTGCGCCACACAATCACCTCACCTGCTCCACCCACTCACCTCACCTGTACCCCACTCACCTCACCTGCTCCACCCACTCACCTCACCTGCTCCACCCACTCACCTCACCTGTACCCCACTCACCTCACATGCCCCACCCACTCACCTCACCTGTACCCCACTCACCTCACCTGTTCCCAACTCACCTCACCTGCCCCACCCACTCATCTCATCTGTTCCCCACTCACCTCACCTGTTCCCCACTCACCTCACCTGCTTTACCCAGGTACCTCACCTGTACTCCCACTCACCTCACCTGCCCCACCCACTCACCTCACCTGTACCCCACACCTCACCTGCTCCACCCACTCACCTCACCTGCCCCATCCACTCACCTCACCTGTACCCCACTCACCTCACCTGCTCCACCCACTCACCTCACCTGCCCCATCCACTCACCTCACCTGTACCCCACTCAACTCAGCTGCCCCACCCACTCACCTCACCTGCTCCACCCACTAACCTCACCTGTACACCCACTCACCTCACCTGCCCCACCCACTCACCTCACCTGCCCCACCCACTCACGTCACCTGTTCCCCACTCACCTCACCTGCTCTTCCCACTCACCTCACCTGTACCCCACTCACCTCACCTACTCCACCCACTCACCTCACCTGCCCCACCCACTCACCTCACCAGCCCCACCCACTCACCTCACCTGCCCCACCCACTCACCTCACCTGTTCCCCAATCACCTCACCTGCTCCACCCATTCACCTCCCCTCACCTGCCCCACCCACTCACCTCACCTGCCCCACCCACTCACCTCACCTCTTCCCCACTCACCTCACCTGTTCCCCACTCACCTCACCTGCTCCACCCACTCACCTCACCTGTACACCACTCACCTCCCCTTCTCCACCCACTCACCTCACCTGTACACCACTCACCTCACCTGTTCCCCACTCACCTCACCTGCCCCACCCACTCACCTCACCTGTACACCATTCACCTCACCTGTACACCACTCACTTCACCTGCTCCACCCACTCACCTCACCTGTTCCCCACTCACCTCACCTGTTCCACCCAATCACCTCACCTGCCCCACCCACTCACCTCACCTGTACACCCACTCACCTCACCTGTACCCCACTCACCTCACGTGCATCACCCACTCACCTCACCTGTACCCCACTCACCTCACCTGTTCCCAACTCACCTCACCTGCCCCACCCACTCACCTCATCTGTACCCCACTCACCTCACCTGTTCCCCACTCACCTCACCTGCTTTACCCACTCACCTCACCTGCTCCACCCACTCACCTCACCTGTTCCCCACTCACCTCACTTGTTCCCCACTCACCTCACCTGCTCCACCCAATCACCTCACCTGTTCCCCACTCACGTCACCTGCCCCACCCACTCACCTCACCTGCTCCACCCACTCACCTCACCTGCTCCACCCACTCACCTCACCTGTACCCCACTCACCTCACCTGTACCCCACTCACCTCACCTGTACCCCACTCACCTCACCTGCTCCACCCACTCACCTCATCTGTACCCCACTCACCTCACCTGCCCCACCCACTCACCTCACCTGCTCCACCCACTCATCTCACCTGCTCCACTGACTCACCTCACCTGTACCCCACTCACCTCACCTGCTCCACCCACTCACCTCATCTGCTCCACCCACTCACCTCACCTGTACCCCACTCACCTCACCTGCTCCACCCACTCACCTCACCTGTACCCCACTCACCTCACCTGCTCCACCCACTCACCTCACCTGCCCCACCCACTCACCTCACCTGCTGCACCCACTCACCTCACCTGTACCCCACTCACCTCACCTGCCCCACCCACTCACCTTACCTGCTCCACCCACTCACCTCACCTGCTCCACCCACTCACCTCACCTGTACCCCACTCACCTCACCTGTACCCCACTCACCTCACCTGCTCCACCCACTCACCTCACCTGCCCCACCCACTGACCTCACCTGCCCCACCCACTCACCTCACCTGCCCCACCCACTCACCTCACCTGTACCCCACTCACCTCACCTGTTCCCCACTCACCTCACCTGTACCCCACTCACCTCACCTGCTCCACCCACTCACCTCACCTGCTCCACCCACTCACCTCACCTGTACCCCACTCACCTCACCTGTACCCCACTCACCTCACCTGCTCCCCACTAACTTCACCTGTACCCCACTCACCTCACCTGCCCCACCCACTCACCTCACCTGTACCCCACTCACCTCACCTGTACCCCACTCACCTCACCTGTACCCTACTCACCTCACCTGCTCCACCCACTCACATCACCTGCCCCACCCACTAACTTCACCTGTACCCCACTCACCTCACCTGCCCCACCCACTCACCTCACCTGCTCCACATACCTGCATTTCCCATATCCCCCTCCCTTTGATGCTGCTAATCCTGCATAATGCACGGGCATAAGTAGTACTAATCACATACTTGCATTTCCCATAAATATGCAAAATTTATCTTGATATGCATATTCATTTGTCAAGGCGCCCCTTTCCCCCCCCTTCCAACCCAGCTTATATACATGCTCCAAGCTCGTGTGCTGTTTCATTCAGACGCTGTCGCCTCGACAGACCTGGTATTCACCTGAGGACGGCTAATTGCGTTGTGGCCGAAACGTCGTGAGAATTGTTTTATTATGTTTTATTTTTATTATTTTATTACCTCCCTTCTACGTGATTTTTCCTGAAAGAACCAAGAATATGATAACAAATTTAATGTTAACAGCTTCAACAAGTCACAGAGTCTCCACTTGTTCGCCATCATTGTCGACGCGCGTCTGGGATCTTCTGCAGGTCGTCTCCGCAGCCCGGAGGCACATTTCTCGTGTCGTTGTTGCAAATTATCAGAAGTGTTGATTTTCTTTTTTCACCACCCTGTAGAAATGTCGTGTGATAGCGCCGCCTGGTGGACAGCAGCGGCAACTGCGGTAGACAGAGAGCGCACACGCCGGTGAGGGCGTGAGCAGCACGGCTGTGAGTTGGCAGGGCGGAGGAACTGGGGCAAGGGTAACGGGGGACCCCATTTGGAGGCGCCTGGAACCTGTTAGCGGGGTTCGAGAAGGGAGGCGGGGCCAGGGCGGGGTCAGGGCGGGGTCAGGGTGGGGTCAGGGCGGGGTCAGGGCAGAGTCAGGGCGGGGTCAGGGCAGGGTCAGGGCGGGGTAAGGACAGGGTCAGGGTGGGGTCAGGGCGGGGTGAAAGCGGGGGTCAGGACGGGGTCAGGGCGGGGTCAGGGCCGTGCCCAGTAGCGTAAAAGGAACCGAGAGTGGGGAGCTTGAGGCTGCCGGTTCCTGGAGTGGACCCGTCTCGTCGTCGCTGTCGTCTCGTCTCCGTCATCGCCACACGTCTCCGCTGGACGTAGCGCTACAAAGGAGAGCAGGTCGCCATCTCGGAGTTGGCGCCGTGGGTGTTAGACGGCCAGGGCTGTGTACGGGCGAGGCTGAGCTACCGTGAGGAGTGTGGTGTGGACTACGGCCGTGGAAGTCGTGGTGAATAATAAAGGTGCCTCATAGAAACTGCGAATCGTGGACACTACACACGTTCACACGCTGGGCTCTTTGCAGTGAATTGGCGGTGTACTTTTAGGCTTTTCGTCTGTTCCTGTTTTGCCACTGTTGGTCACAAAATGAGGGCACGAGTGGAGCGTGACCATTGAGTTGGCCCTCCCATCGTGCCTTCGACGTCAGGTTAATAGTTCTGTAGTGGTTTAAACACGCACCACGCACGGGAGATTTTGAGCACGTGTGCGTAGAGTACAGTGGGGGCATATGAGGACGAGCGTTGTTGCCAGGGCTCGAAGGGGTAGGCCAGAGACGGGTTGGGGGCAATTAAGGACACGGGACCGTGATTGACTGGTGGTTGTTGTTGTCATTGACTGGCGCCGCGGAGTCTGGAAAAAGAGACAGGTGGCGGAGGGGGCTAGGGGCGAGGGGGGCGAGAGGGTCGCCAACTAATTAATTGGGAATTAATTGGGTTGGGCATAAATACAAGGGTGTTGGGAGCTGAGAGAAGTTCGTGCCTGGGAGTGGATGAAGATGGTCAGAGCCGAAGCAGCGGAGCGAGGACAGTATAGGTAGCAGTGGAGAAAAA
>NW_026891730.1:0-63784 GCF_015708825.2 Lethenteron reissneri
CGTGTCTTTCTCCCCGTGTCTCTCTCTCCGTGTCTCTCCCCGTGTCTCTCTCCCCGTGTCTCTCTCCGTGTCTCTCTACCCGTGTCTCTCTCACCGTGTCTCTCACCACGTGTCTCTCTCCCGTGTCTCTCTCCCCGTGTCTCTCTCCCCGTGTCTCTCCCCGTGTCTCACCCCGTGTCTCACCACGTGTCTCTCTCACCACGTGTCTCTCTCACCACGTGTCTCTCTCACCACGTGTCTCTCTCACCACGTGTCTCTCTCACCACGTGTCTCTCTCCCCGTGTCTCTCTCCCCGTGTCTCTCTCCCCGTGTCTCTCTCTGTGTCTCTCTCCCCGTGTCTGTCTCTCCCCGTGTCTCTCTCCTCCGTGTCTCGCTCCCCGTGTCTCTCTCTCTGTGTCGCTCTACCCGTGTCTCTCTCCCCCGTGTTTCTCCCTGTGTCTCTCCCTCCGTTTCTCTTCTCCCCGTGTCTCTCTCACCGTGTCTCTCCCCGTGTCTTTCTCCCCGTGTCTCTCTCTCCGTGTCTCTCCCCGTGTCTCTCTCCCCGTGTCTCTCTCCGTGTCTCTCTACCCGTGTCTCTCTCACCGTGTCTCTCACCACGTGTCTCTCTCCCGTGTCTCTCTCCCCGTGTCTCTCTCCCCGTGTCTCTCCCCGTGTCTCACCCCGTGTCTCTCTCTCTCCTTGTCTCTCTCTCCCCGTGTGTCTTTCCCCGTGTCTCTCTCCGTGTCTCTCTCACCACGTGTCTCTCTCCCCGTGTCTCTCTCCCCGTGTCTCTCTCTGTGTCTCTCTCCCCGTGTCTGTCTCTCCCCGTGTCTCTCTCCCCCGTGTCTCGCTCCCCGTGTCTCTCTCTCTGTGTCGCTCTACCCGTGTCTCTCTCCCCCGTGTTTCTTCCTGTGTCTCTCCCTCCGTTTCTCTTCTCCCCGTGTCTCTCTCTCCGTGTC
This sequence comes from Lethenteron reissneri, assembly GCF_015708825.2. Classification (NCBI taxonomy): domain Eukaryota; kingdom Metazoa; phylum Chordata; class Hyperoartia; order Petromyzontiformes; family Petromyzontidae; genus Lethenteron; species Lethenteron reissneri. The sequence goes on from NW_026891730.1 coordinate 939, forward strand.
TCTCCCCGTGTCTCCCACCACGTGTCTCTCTCACCACGTGTCTCTCTCTCCCCGTGTCTCTCTCTCCCCGTGACTTTCTCTCCCCGTGTCTCTCTCTCCACGTGTCTCTCACCACGTGTCTCTCTCACCACGTGTCTCTCTCACCACGTGTCTCTATCACCACGTGTCTCTCACACCACGTGTCTCTCCCCGTGTCTCTCTCCCCGTGTCTCTCACACCACGTGTCTCTCTCTCACCGCGTGTCTCTCTCACCACGTGTCTCTCACACCACGTGTCTCTCTCCCCCCGTGTCTCTCTCCCCCCGTGTCTCTCTCCCCGTGTCTCTCTCCCCGTGTCTCTCTCACCACGTGTCTCTCTCTCTCACCGCGTGTCTCTCTCACCACGTGTCTCTCTCCCCGTGTCTCTCTCCCCGTGTCTCTCTCACCACGTGTCTCTCTCTCTCACCGTGTGTCTCTCTCACCACGTGTCTCACCACGTGTCTCACCACGTGTCTCTCTCACCACGTGTCTCACCACGTGTCTCACAACGTGTTTCACCACGTGTCTCACCACGTGTCTCTCCCACCACGTGTCTCTCTCACCACGTGTCTCACCCCGTGTCTCTCTCACCACGTGTCTCTCTCTCTCACCACGTGTCTCTCTCACCACGTGTCTCTCTCTCACCACGTGTCTCTCCCACCACGTGTCTCTCTCACCACGTGTCTCTCTCTCTCACCACGTGTCTCTCTCACCACGTGTCTCTCTCACCACGTGTCTCTCACACCACGTGTCTCTCTCCCCGTGTGTCTCTATCCGTGTGTCTCTCTCCCCGTGTGTCTCTCTCCCCGTGTGTCTCACCACGTGTCTCTCTCCCCGTGTCTCTCTCCCCCCGTGTCTCTCTCACCACGTGTCTCTCTCACCACGTGTCCCTCTCCCCGTGTCTCTTTCCCCGTGTCTCTCTCCCCGTGTCTCTCTCTCCGTGTCTCTCACTCTCCCCGTGTCTCTCTCCACGTGTCTCTCTCTCCCCGTGTCTCTCTCACCACGTGTCTCACTCACCACGTGTCTCTCTCACCACGTGTCTCACCACGTGTCTCTCTCACCACGTGTCTCACCACGTGTCTCACCACGTGTCTCTCTCACCACGTGTCTCTCTCACCACGTGTCTCTCTCACCACGTGTCTCTCTCACCACGTGTCTCTCTCACCACGTGTCTCTCTCACCACGTGTCTCTCTCACCACGTGTTTCACCACGTGTCTCACGACGTGTCTCTCTCACCACGTGTCTCACCACGTGTCTCACCACGTGTCTCACCACGTGTCTCTCTCACCACGTGTCTCTCTCACCACGTGTCTCTCTCACCACGTGTCTCTCTCACCACGTGTCTCTCTCACCACGTGTCTCTCTCACCACGTGTCTCTCTCACCACGTGTCTCTCTCACCACGTGTCTCTCTCACCACGTGTCTCACCACGTGTCTCACCACGTGTCTCACCACGTGACTCTCTACTAGAGACCCATGGGAGACTTTGGCCTGCTGGGCTCTCTGCTGGACTCAGCCCAGGAGCACTCCACTGCCGTGGGCCGCGTGTGGCTCTCCGTGCTCTTCGTGCTGCGCATCCTCGTGCTCACCGCCGGCGCAGACCAGGTGAGAGGGGGGGAGTGTCCGTGACGTCACAACGGGGGCGTGTCCGTGACGTCACAATGGGGGGGGCGTGTCCGTGACGTCACAATGCTGGTCCCGCCCACCCGCAGGTGTGGGGCGACGAGCAGTCGGACTTCAGCTGCAACACGCAGCAGCCGGGCTGCGAGAACGTGTGCTACGACACGGCGTTCCCCATCTCGCACGTGCGCTACTGGGGCCTGCAGGTCATCGCCGTCTCCACGCCCGCACTTGCCTACCTGGGGCACGTGCTGCACGTGGTCAGGCAGGTGAGGTGGTGCGCATACACACAGACACACAGACACACACACAGACACACACACATAGTGTACACACACACAGACACACACAGACACACACACATAGTGTACACACACACAGACACACACAGACACACACACATAGTGTACACACACACAGACATACACACACACACACAGACACACACAGACACACACACATAGTGTACACACACACACAGACACACACAGACACACACTCGCCTACCTGGGGCACGTGCTGCACGTGGTCAGGCAGATGAGGTGGCGTGTGTGTGCACGCAGAGAGACACACATAGTATACACACACATAGTGTACACACACACACGCAGACACACACACACGCAGACACACACACACATAGACACACGCACAGACACACACACACGGACACACACACACAGATACACACACACAGACACACACAGACACAGACACACACACATCGCATAAACACATACACACACACCTACACACAGAGACACACACACAAAAACACACACACACAGACACACACACATCGCATAAACACAGACACACACAGACACACACACAGACACACACCACACACACACCGCACACACCACCACCTCCCCACCGTCTGTGACCTCACAATGGGCAGCGTCCGTGACCTCACAACCGGCCATATCCACCCATCGTATCGACCCATGCATTGTATCTGTTGTTCGTGTCTATCCATCCGTCGTATCTCTCCATTGTATCTCTCCATCGCATCTCTCCATCGCATCTCTCCATCGCATCTCTCCATCGCATCTCTCCATCGCATCTCTCCATCGCATCTGTCCGTCGTACCCATCCCACGTCGTATCCTCCTCCCCCCCCGCCCCCCCCCCTGCCCCCCCCCCCCACGTGTCTCTCTCACCACGTGTCTCACCACGTGTCTCTCTCTTGCCACGTGTCTCACCACGTCTCTACCCACGTGTCTATCTCACCACGTGTCTATCTCACCACGCGTCTCTCTCACCACGTGTCTCTCTTACCACGTGTCTCTCTCACCACGTGTCTCTCTCTTGCCACGTGTCTCACCACGTCTCTACCCACGTGTCTATCTCACCACGTGTCTCTCTCACCACGTGTCTCTCTCACCACGTGTCTCTCTTACCACGTGTCTCTCTCACCACGTGTCCCTCTCACCACGTGTCTCACCACGTGTCTGACCACGTGTCTCTCACCACGTGTCTATCTCACCACGTGTCTCTCTCACCACGTGTCTCTCACCACGTCTCTCTCACCACGTGTCTCACCACGAGTCTCTCTCCCCCCCCCCCCCCAGGAGAGCAAGCAGTCCAGCGCCCCCTCAGCAAGCGGCAAGCCCCCCCCGCCCCCCCGCGTCTCTCCGGACGGCCGCGTGCCAATCCGCGGGGCCCTCCTGCGCTCGTACCTCCTGAGCCTCGCCTGCCGGGCCCTGCTGGAGGCCTCCTTCATCTACGGGCAGGGCCGCCTCTTCGGCCTGTCGCTGGCCCACCTCTACCGCTGCCGCACGTGGCCCTGCCCCAACGTCGTCGACTGCTTCGTGTCGCGCGCCACCGAGAAGACCGTCTACGTGCGCCTCATGCTCGCCGCATCGAGCCTCGGCCTGGCCCTCAACGTCGCCGAGTTCGCCTACTTGCTGTGCCACGCCGCGCGCCGACGCCGGGCCAAGCGCCGGGAGGCAGCGGACGTCGTCGGCGTCGCCGCCGCCGCGCCGGTACCGGGCGGACCGCACCCGCCGGCGGGAGACTTCGATCGACCCCCCGAGGCTCCGGCCTACGCCGGTGCCCCGCCGCTCTACAGCCTGTACCAGCAGGCCGAGCCAGCGGGGGCCGCAGGGAGCCACGGGGCCCACGGGGGCCGGGAGGCCTCGGGGGCCGTCCCGGCAGGACTGGGAGAGCCAGGAGAGCGGCAGGCTTCGGGGGGAACCACTGGGCCTCCCCGCGTGGGAGCCGCCCCCTGGGGCGGTGATGTCTCCTGTGATGTCTCCTGTGGCGGCCATGTCTCCTCCTGTGATAGCTTCTCCTGTGATGGCTTCTCCTGTGATGTGTCCTCCTGCTGTGATGTGTCCTCCTGCCGTGATGTCTTCTCCTCCTGCCGCGATGTCTACTCGAGCGATTTCTCCGGCCATGGTGAGCGAAGGGGCCTATGGCGGCAGGCCGAGCTCCAGCCGCTCCAGGCACGGAGATCTGCAGGTGTGAGTGGTGTGCGTCTGTGTGTGTGTCTGTCTGTGAGTGTGTCTGTCTGTGCGTGTGTGTGTGTGTGTGTCTGTGTGTGTCTGTGTTTCTGTGTGTGTCAAGGTGCACATGGCCTGGCACAAGCGTCGTGGTGACGTCACCGCCACTTAGTGGCGAATGGCGGTTGTTGTTGTTGTGTCTGTGTGTGTCTGTGTTTCTGTGTGTGTGTCTGTCTGTGTGTGTCAAGGTGCACATGGCCTGGCACAAGCGTCGTGGTGACGTCACCGCCACTTAGTGGCGAATGGCGGTTGTTGTTGTTGTTGTGTGTGTCTGTGTGTGTGTCTGTCTGTTTAAGAAGGGGGGCCGCACAGACTGTAACAACTACAGGGGCATCTCACTCCTCAGAGTGCCGGGAAAGGACCAGGCAAGGGTTATTCAACATCGCCTTGCCAGGCACGCTGAGGAGAGGCTTGCGGAGACCCAATGCGGTTTCAGGAAAGGGCGGTCCTGCACAGATGCCATATTTTCTGTCCGTCTACTACAGCAGAGGTATAGGGAATTCCAACAAGACCTACATCTCTGCTTTATTGACCTGGTCAAGGCCTATGCTACCATCAGTAGGCCTGGGCTCTCGGATGTTCTTCGTGCTTTCGGAGTCTCTGACCCTCTGCTCACGATCATTAAGGACCTTCATGATGGTGAGCGGGCCTGGGTTAAACTACGTGGCCGGCAGTCGGAGCCATTCCCTGTACACCTTGGGGTGCGACAGGGATGTCCTCTGGCTCCCACATTATTTAACATCTATTTTGACCACGTAGTTTGTGAAGCCTTCAATAGCTGTACCGGGGGAATTTCCATTTGGTACAGATATAATGTGAGGCTGATCGACGCCCCGGTGCAATCAAGGGATGGCTCCCTATTGGTCAACCACGTTATGTATGCCGATGATGTGGTAATAGCTGCTCATTCAGAAGAGGAGTTGGAGACGCTGCTGCTGAAACTGGAGCGTGCCACTAAGAGGTGGGGCCTTACCATCAGTCCCACCAAAACTAAGCACCTGCCTGGGTATTTTGTACCATCGGACACTCCACCCCCACAACTCCCATTCGGTGATGTGGCAGTTGTGGAGAGAGTGGAGAGTTTCCCATACCTGGGCAGTGTGCTTATGACCGACTCCAGTTTAACAGAAGAAATCTCACCTCGAATCAGTCGAGCGGCAATATCTTTTCATCGGTTGCGTAACGCTGTGTGGAAGCTACCTGGTCTGTCGCTTTGCACGAAGCTTCAGGTCTTCTCGGCCACGGTCATTCCCTCCCTTCTCTACGCTTGCGAAACGTGGACCCCCCTAATGGAGCATCTTCGCCGGTTGGAAACATTTAGGCTGGCCTGCCTACGATCCATCCTGGGTTTAACCAGGCCGGATTGTGTGAGGAGTTCACAAATCCTTGAAAGATCTGGGCAAAGTCCCATCGGTGAGCTCCTCCGGCAGGCAAGGCTGTGTTGGCTGGGTCATGTAGCCCGCATGCCCAGCCACCGCATGCCTAAACAGCTTTTGTTCGGCCGGATCGAGGGGGCTAAACGGGCCCGGCACGGGCTAGAGAAGAGATGGAGTGATGTGGTACAGGAGGAGGTGGAGCTGAGTGGACTTGCCGATGACTGGTACCAGCGGTGTCAAGATCGGCCTCTGTGGAGGAGGCTCGTGAAGGACGCTACTGGGCAGTTGGAGGCAGTCGCCCTCCAGCAACAACGGAGGGCGGAGGAGTGACGCGTGCGTGTCTGTGTGTGTGGCTGTCTGTCTCTGTAAGTGTGTCTATCTGTGTGTACGTGTGTCTGTCTGTGTGTCTGTGTGTTTGTCTGTGTGTCCCACTAAAAATACTCACTCACCTACTCACCCACCCACCCACCCACCTCCTCCCTCATCTACCCACCCACCCACCCACTCACTCACCCACCCACCCACGCAATGTAAGTGTGTGTGTGTGTGTACGCCGGACTTCTTTTGCACCATACGTAGCCGACCGTGCCAATCGGGACACCATTGTTTGACGGCGTGAACATGGTGCATGGCGCTTGTACTCTCCGCCTCTTCCCAGTCTCACACAGGCGGTGTAGAGACACTGCGGATTGTGTTTAGACCCAATGGTATTGAAGGGCTCTGCATCACATTATCACCACCATCACCATCATCACCATCATCATCACAGAGTGTTGGTGTCAGAGGTCGCAACCGGGTACCCGATACCCGTACCCTACCCGATATCCGGCTACCCGTACCCGGCCAGTCACTGGTGAGTCACCGTTTGTCACTCATTTCCCAACGTCTTGTCTCTTCTCACAATTCAAGCTCCTAGAATCGACCCACCCGCGCCTGCAACATGGCTTCATCCCAGAGGTCGCAATCAGGTACCCGATACTCGTACCCTACCCGTACCCGGCCGGGTACGGGTAGGGTATGGGTACGGCCGGGTACGGGTACCCGTTTGCGACCCTGGTGCGGCCGGGTATGGGTACGGGGGGTAAGGAATCAAAACCCGTTTGCGACCTCTGCTTGGTGTGCATGGTTATTGTGCTGTCCGCCTTTGACCGCTGTTCCTGATGACGAGATCGGTTGAGTGATCTTCACCGCGCCGAATTGCCGATGTGACCACAACCACCACTACCACCACTACCACCATCACCAGCACCATCAACACCACCACCACCACTACCCCCATCACCAGCACCATCACCACCACCACCACCACTACCCCCAACACCATCACCACCACCACCACTACCCCCACCACCAGCACAACGACCACAACCACCACCACCACCACTACCCCCAACACCATCACCACCACCACCACTACCCCCACCACCAGCACAACGACCACAACCACCACCACCTCCACCACCTCCACCACGACCAACTCCACCACAACCACCACCTCTACCACCATCACAACCACCATTACCATCAACACCATCACCACCACAACCACAACCACCACGACTACCACCATCACCACCACCCATCACACCACCTTCGTCAACGAATGAGCGAGGGGCATATTCGAAGTCGTTGCTCACGAAGTAAAAACATTTTGTGTTGTTGTTGTTTTAAAATAAAACACATTTTGTGTTGTTGTTGTTGTTGTTTTAAAATAAAATAAAAAAATACAAATTCAAAGTTGGTCGCGTTCACCCTGCAGGCCTCGTGCCCAATGGGTGGTGGTTGTGGTGGTTGTGGTGTTGGTGGTGGTGTTGGTGGTGTTGGTGGTGGTGCAACTCGCGGTGTGGAAGTTGTTCTCGGTCGAGTTCGTGAAGTCGCTACACACACACAGACACACACACACAGACACACACACAGACACACACACACAGACACACACAGATACACACACACAGACACACACACACAGACACACACACACAGACACACACAGACACACACAGACACACACACACAGAGACACACACACACAGAGACACACACACACAGACACACACACACAGACACACACACACAGACACACACACACAGACACACACAAACACACACACACAGACACACACCCACAAACACACATAGACACACACACAAGTTGTCTCAAGGACAAGTCACCGGGCGGTGCTCAGAGCGATGAAATGCACTCGGTCGCCTCAACAGTACAGGAGGTGCAACAGCTTTGCACACTGGTGTGGGCGGAGTTTGGTTGACGTCTGATTGGCTGAGGCTCCGCTGTTCACTTAGTGAGCTGAGATTCATTCATTAAGACTGTGTGTGTGTACAGACTGTGTGTGCGTAACACGCTGTGTGTGTGTAACACACTGTGTGTGTGTGTACTGTGTGTGTGTACTGTGTGTGTACTGTGTGTGTAAAAAGCTGTGTGTGTGTAACACGCTGTGTGTGTATAACAAGCTGTGTGTGTAACAGGCTGTGTGTGTGTGTGTAACAGGCTGTGTGTGTATGTAACATGCTGTGTGTATGTAACATGCTGTGTGTGTGTGTACAGACTGTGTGTGTGTGTAACAGACTGTGTGTGTGTGTACTGTGTGTGTACTGTGTGTGTGTAACAAGATGTGTGTGTGTAACAAGCTGTGTGTGTACTGTGTGTGTGTAACACGCTGTGTGTGTACTGTGTATACTGTGTGTACTGTGTGAGTGTGTGTACTGTGTGAGTGTATAACAAGCTGTGTGTGTGTAACACACTGTGTGTGTGTACCGTGTGTGTGTGTGTACTGTGTGAGCAGGGGCGGTTTCTTCATTAGGGCGATTGGGCGACGCACCACCAATGTCATTGAACCACAGAGTCACGCTAGCCGTCACTGTGCCTCTGGATATAGTCCAATCAGCGTCATGTCACGTTCTGTGGAGTACCGCCTCTTTTTGGGCGATTTCACTCTGGCTGAGAATCGCCCCGAGTGTTCCCATAGACTTACATTCAAAGATGTTTTTTTTCGAACGGCGGGCGCTCCAATGCATTCTCTATGGCTTCCGGGAGGGCTCGCCCTAACGTGCTAACGTCATCATACGTAAGCACGTTTCAGTCAACAATATTATTTGTCGCCACCTAGTGGAATCTTTAATAAAAGAAACTGAGTAGATTGTAATAATAGTGAGTATAGATACAAACAAGATGTATTGTAAGAGTCACTTTATTTTTCATTAATATTAAAGAAGTGAAGTTGCCTTTACATGCTTAAGCTGTTAATTTATTCATTGCATGGGTGGACCTTATCCTTATCAATCATCCAGACATTTGCCCCCGCTGAGAGAATTTGCAGGCGCCGCCACTGTGTCTGAGTGTGTGTACTGTGTGAGTGTATAACAAGCTGTGTGTGTGTAACATGCTGTGTGTGTGTAACACGCTGTGTGTGTGTACTGTGTGTGTGTGTACTGTGTGAGTGTGTTTACTGTGTGAGTGTATAACAAGCTGTGTGTGTGTAACACGCTGTGTGTGTGTACTGTGTGTGTGTGTGTACTGTGTGAGTGTGTGTACTGTGTGAGTGTATAACAAGCTGTGTGTGTGTAACATGCTGTGTGTGTAACACGCTGTGTGTGTGTACTGTGTGTGTGTACTGTGTGAGTGTGTGTACTGTGTGAGTGTATACCACGCTGTGTGAGTGTATAACACGCTGAGTGTGTGTGTAACACGCTGTGTGTGTAACAGGCTGAGTGTGTGTGTATACTGTGTGTGTGTACTGTGTGTGTGTACTGTGTGTGTACTGTGTGTGTGTAGCAGGCTGTGTGTGTGTGTAACACGCTGTGTGTGTACTGTCTGTGTGTGTGTACTGTGTGAGTGTATAACAGGCTGTGTGTGTAACAGGCTGAGTGTGTGTGTGTATACTGTGTGTGTGTACTGTGTGTGTGTACTGTGTGTGTACTGTGTGTGTGTAGCGGGCTGTGTGTGTGTGTAACAGGCTGTGTGTGTGTACTGTGTGTGTGTACTGTGTGTGTGTACTGTGTGTGTGTGTACTGTGTGTGTACTGTGTGTGTACTGTGTGTGTGTAACAGGCTATGTGTGTGTGTGTACTGTGTGTGTGTGTACTGTGTGTGTGTACTGTGTGTGTGTGTACTGTGTGTATCTACTGTGTGTGTGTACTGTGTGCGTGTACTGTGTGTATGTATTGTGTGTGTGTACTGTGTGAGTGTGTAACACGCTGTGTGTGTGTACTGTGTGTGTGTCTACTGTGTGTGTGTACTGTGTGTACTGTGTGTACACTGTGTGTGTGTACTGTGTGTACTGTGTGTACACTGTGAGTGTGTGTACTGTGTGTGTACTGTGTGTGTGTACTGTGTGTGTGTACTGTGTGTGTGTAACAGGCAGTGTGTGTACTGCATGAGTGTGTGTGTGTACTGTGTGTGTGTGCGTGCTGTGTGTGTGTACTGTGTGTGTGTACTGTGTGTACACTGTGTGTGTGTGTGTACTGTGTGTGTGTACTGTGTGTGTGTGTACTGTGTGTACTGTGTGTGTGCACTGTGAGTGTGTACTGTGTGTGTGTACTGTGTGTGTGTGTACTGTGTGAGTGTGTGTGTACTGTGTTTGTATTGTGTGTGTACTGTGTGTGTACTGTGTGTGTACTGTATGTGCACACTGTGAGTGTGTGTGTACTGTGTGTAACAAGCTGTGTGTGTGTACTGTGTGTGTGTCTGTGTGTGTGTACTGTGTGAGTGTGTACTGTGTGTACTGTGTGTGTGTGTACTGTGTGTGTATGTACTGTGTGTGTAACAGGCTGTGTGTGTGTACTGTATGTGTGTACTATATGTGGGTGTAACAGGCTGTGTGTGTGTAACAGGCTGCGTGTGTGTGTGTGTACTGTATGTGTGTACTGTGTGTGTGTGTACTGTGTGTGTGTGTGTGCTGTGTGTGTACTGTGTGTGTGTACTGTGTGTGTACACTGTGTGTGTGTAGTGTGTGTGTGTGTACTGTGTGTGTGTGTACTGTGTGAGTGTGTGTATACTGTGTGTGTGTACTGTGTGTGTGTGTACTGTGTGTGTGTGTGCACTGTGGGAGTGTGTGTGTACTGTGTGTGTGTGTACTGTGTGTGTGTACTGTGTGTGTACACTGTGTGTGTGTGTACTGTGTGTGTACTGTGTGTGTACTGTGTGTGTGTAGCAGGCTGTGTGTGTGTGTAACAGGCTGTGTGTGTGTGTGTACTGTGTGTGTGTACTGTGTGTGTGTGTACTGTGTGTATCTACTGTGTGTGTGTACTGTGTGTATGGAGTAGTGTACTGTGTGTGTACTGTGTGTGTGTACTGTGTGTGTGTAACAGGCTGTGTGTGTGTACTGTGTGTGTGTACTGTGTTTGTGTACTGTGTGTGTGTACTGTGTGTGTGTACTGTGTGTATCTACTGTGTGTGTGTACTGTGTGTGTGTACTGTGTGTGTGTACTGTGTGAGTGTGTAACACGCTGTGTGTGTGTACTGTGTGTGTCTACTGTGCGTGTGTACTGTGTGTACTGTGTGTACACTGTGTGTGTGTACTGTGTGTACTGTGTGTACACTGTGAGTGTGTGTACTGTGTGTGTGTACTGTGTGTGTGTACTGTGTGTGTGTAACAGGCAGTGTGTGTACTGCGTGAGTGTGTGTGTGTACTGTGTGTGTGTGCGTGCTGTGTGTGTGTGTACTGTGTGTGTGTACTGTGTGTACACTGTGTGTGTGTGTACTGTGTGTGTGTACTGTGTGTGTGTGTACTGTGTGTACTGTGTGTACTGTGAGTGTGTACTTTGTGTGTATTGTGTGTGTACTGTGTGAGTGTGTGTACTGTGTTTGTATTGTGTGTGTACTGTGTGTGTACTGTGTGTACTGTGTGTGTGTACTGTATGTGTACACTGTGAGTGTGTGTGTACTGTGTGTAACAAGCTGTGTGTATGTACTGTGTGTGTGTCTGTGTGTGTATCTGTGTGTCTGTGTGTGTGTGTACTGTGTGTACTGTGTGAGTGTGTACTGTGTGTACTGTGTGTGTGTGTACTGTGTGTGTGTACTGTATGTGTACACTGTGTGTGTAGTGTGTGTGTGTAACAGGCTGTGTGTGTACTGTGTGTGTGTACTGTATGTGTGTACTGTGTGTGTGTACTCTGTGTGTGTACTGTGTGTGTAACAGGCTGTGTGTGTGTACTGTATGTGTGTACTGTGTGTGTGTGTAACAGGCTGTGTGTGTGTGTAACAGGCTGCGTGTGTGTGTGTACTGTATGTGTGTACTGTGTGTGTGTGTGTACTGTGTGTGTATACTGTGTGTGTACTGTATGGGTGTACTGTGTGTGTGTGTGTGTACTGTGTGTGTGTACTGTGTGTGTGTACTGTGTGTGTACACTGTGTGTGTGTAGTGTGTGTGTGTGTACTGTGTGTGTGTATACTGTGTGAGTGTGTGTATACTGTGTGTGTACTGTGTGTGTGTGTACTGTGTGTGTGCACTGTGGGAGTGTGTGTGTACTGTGTGTGTGTACTGTGTGTGTGTACTGTGTGTGTGTACTGTGTGTGTGACACTGTGAGTGTGTGTACTGTGTGTGTGTACACTGTGTGTGTGTACTGTGTGTGTGTACTGTGTGTGTGTACACTGTGAGTGTGTGTGTACTGTGTGTGTGTACTGTGTGTGTGTACTGTGTGTATGTGTACTGTGTGTGTGTGACACTGTGAGTGTGTGTGTACTGTGTGTGTGTACTGTGTGTGTGTACTGTGTGTGTGTGTGTGTACTGTGTGTGACACTATGAGTGTGTGTACTGTGTGTGTGTACACTGTGTGTGTGTACTGTGTGTGTGTACTGTGTGTGTGTACACTGTGTGTGTACTGTGTGTGTGTACTGTGTGTGTGTACTGTGTATGTGTACTGTGTGTGTGACACTGTGAGTGTGTGTGTACTGTGTGTGTGTACTGTGTGTGTGTGTGACACTGTGAGTGTGTGTGTACTGTGTGTGTGCGTACACTGTGTGTGTGTACTGTGTGTGTGTACTGTGTGTGTGTCTACTGTGTGTGTACACTGTGTGTGTGTGTACACTGTGAGTGTGTGTACTGTGTGTGTATACACTGTGTGTGTGTACTGTGTGTGTGTACTGTGTGTGTGTACTGTGTGTATGTACACTGTGATTGTGTATGAGTGTATTTATAGCTGTGTGACACTTTCACGTGGGAACAGGAAACGGAGGCGCTCGATGCCAGAGGGTCTCCCCGTGTCTCCAGAGACACAGTCAGACACAGTCAGACAGTCAGACACAGTAAGAGAGACAGACACAGTCAGAGACACAGTCAGACACAGTCAGACACAGTCAGACACAACCAGACAGAGACAGACACAGTCAGACACAGTCAGACACAGTCGGACACAGTCGGATACAGTCAGACACAGTCAGACAGTCAGACACAGCCAGAGAGACAGACACAGTCAGACACAGTCAGACACAGCCAGACAGAGACAGACACAGTCAGACAGTCAGACACAGACAGACACAGTCAGACAGTCAGACACAGTCAGACACAGTCAGACACAGCCAGAGAGACAGACACAGTCAGACACAGTCAGACAAGTCAGACAGTCAGACACAGTCAGAGAGACAGACACAGTCAGAGACACAGTCAGAGACACAGTCAGACACAGTCAGACACAGTCAGACAGTCAGACACAGTCAGACAGTCAGACACAGTCAGACACAGTCAGACAGTCAGACAGAGTCAGACACAGTCGGACACAGTCAGACAGTCAGACACAGTCAGACACAGTCAGACAGTCAGACACAGTCAGACACAGCCAGAGAGACAGACACAGTCAGAGACACAGTCAGACACAGTCAGACAGTCAGTCACAGCCAGATAGACAGACACAGTCAGAGACACAGTCAGACAGTCAGACACAGCCAGAGACACAGTCAGACAGTCAGACACAGTCAGAGAGACAGAGAGAGACAGAGAGACAGACACAGTCAGAGACACAGTCAGACAGTCAGACACAGTCAGAGAGACAGAGAGAGACAGACAGAGACACAGTCAGACAAAGAGAGACAGACAGACAGAGACACAGTCAGACAGAGAGAGACAGACAGACAGAGACAGACAGACAGACAGTCAGTGTCTCTGTGTGTCTCTGTCTCTGCAGAGACACAGACAGACAGACAGAGAAAGACAGCGACACAGTCAATGTCTCTGTGTGTGTCTCTGTCTCTCCAGAGACACACACAGACAGACAGACAGAGAGACAGTGAGTGTCTCTGTGTGTGTCTCTGTCTTTGCAGAGACACAGTCAGACACAGTCAGACAGACAGAGACAGTCAGAGAGACAGACAGAGAGAGACAGAGAGACAGACAGTGTCTCTGTGTGTCTCTCTGTCTCTGCAGAGACACACTCAGACAGAGAGAGACAGACAGAGAGATAGTCAGTGTCTCTGAGTGTGTCTCTGTCTCTCTAGAGACACAGTCATACAGAGAGAGACACACAGAGACAGTGAGTGTCTCTGTGTATCTCTCTGTCTCTCCAGAGACACAGTCATACACAGTCAGACAGTCAGAGACACAGTCAGTGTCTATGTGTGTGTCTCTGTCTCTCCAGAGACACAGTCAGACAGAGACAGACAGACAGAGACACAGTCAGTGTCTCTGTGTGTCTCTCTGTCTCTCCAGAGACACAGTCAGACACAGTCAGACAGACAGAGAGACAGTCAGAGAGACAGACAGTGTCTCTGTGTGTGTCTCTGTCTCTGCAGAGACACAGTCAGACACAGTCAGAGAGACAGAGACACAGTCAGTGTCTCTGTGTGTGTCTCTGTTTCTCCAGAGACACAGACAGACACAGTCAGACAGAGAGACAGTTAGAGAGACAGTCAGTGTCTCTGTCTGTCTGTGTCTCTCCAGAGACACAGACAGACAGAGAGAAACAGACAGAGAGACAGACAGAGAGACACGGGGAGAGACATGGGGAGCGAGAGACAGGCGGAGAGAGAGACATCAAGAGAGAGAGACAGAGAGAGAGACACGGGGAGAGAGACAGGGAGAGAGACACGGGGAGAGAGAGAGACATGGGGAGAGAGAGACACGGGGAGAGAGAGAGACATGGGGAGAGAGAGACAGGGAGAGATAGAGACACGGGGAGAGAGAGAGACATGGGGAGAGAGAGACACGGGGAGAGAGAGAGACACTGGGAGAGAAAGATACGGGGAGAGAGACAGGGAGACAGAGACAGAGAGACAGAGACAGAGAGAGAGAGACACGGAGAGAGACATGGGGAGCGAGAGACAGGCGGAGAGAGAGACATCAAGAGAGAGAGAAAGACAGAGAGAGAGAGAGACACGGGGAGAGAGACACGGGGAGAGACATGGTGAGAGAGACACAGCCAGAGAGTTCAGTTCAGGTTCAGTTTCATGTATTATGTATCGCCCTGTGAGCCATTGGGCTCTTGAATCGGCTGCAATCGAAACAAACAGAAACATGAACAAAGAAACATCTCAAAGTGACGACGCACAAACAGAAAAATACAGGAAAAAACAGCAAAGACTTCCAGAAAAAGCGCCGCATTTGAATGGTGTGTGCAGAATCCCAGTGGGATGCAAGTCAAACAATGACAATCACAATACAATTTAAATTAAATTATCAGTCTAACTCTGTACTACAACAAACAAACATGGCTAAACCAAAAGTTTTTTTCGAAATCACCAAGTTAAAGCTGTAAAAACAATGTGACAACAGCGATCACAGGAACTGTGATTTAAATGTAACAATAAACAATCTACATAACACATAGACCATACAGACCCACAGAGACCTACATAGACCCACAGAGACCCATAGAGACCCACATAGACCCATATAGACCCACAGAGACCCATAGAGACCCATATAGACCCACAGAGACCCACAGAGACCCACAGAGACCCACAGAGACCCATAGAGACCCACATAGACCCATATAGACCCACAGAGACCCACAGAGACGCACAGAGACCCACAGAGACCCATATAGACCCACAGAGACCCACAGAGACCCATAAAGACCCACATAGACTCACAGAGACCCACAGAGACTCATAGAGACCCACATAGACCCACATAGACCCATAGAGACCAATAGAGACCCACAGAGACCCACATAGACGCATATAGACCGATAGAGACCCACATAGACCCATACAGACCCACAGAGACCCACATAGACCCACAGAGACCCATAGAGACCCATAGAGACCCACATACACCCATACAGACCCACAGAGACCCATAGAGACCCACAGAGACCCATAGAGACCCACAGAGACCCACATAGACCCACAGAGACCCATATAGACCCACAGAGACCCACAGAGACCCATAGAGACCCACATAGACCCACAGAGACCCACAGAGACCCACAGAGACCCACATAGACCCATATAGACCCACAAAGACCTACATAGACCCACAGAGACCCACAGAGACCCATAGAGACCCACATAGACCCACATAGACCCATAGAGACCAATAGAGACCCACAGAGACCCACATAGACCCATATAGACCCACATAGACCCATAGAGACCAATAGAGACCCACAGAGACCCACATAGACCCATAGAGACCAATAGAGACCCACAGAGACCCACATAGACCCACATAGACCCACAGAGACCCATAGAGACCCACATAGACCCATATAGACCCACAGAGACCCACAGAGACCCACAGAGACCCATAGAGACCAATAGAGACCCACAGAGACCCATAGAGACCCACATAGACCCATAGAGACCCACAGAGACCCATAAAGACCCACAGAGACCCATAGTGACCCACATAGACCCATAGAGACCCACAGAGACCCACATAGGCCCACAGAGACCCACGTAGACCCACATAGCCCCACAAAGACCCACAGATTCAAATATAACAGTAAACGATCTACATCACATGTATGACCAAACTTTGCAGCCATAGCTGGCTGCATGAGTCGCTCCATAACAGCAGGAGCATCAGTAGCAGTATCAAACATTTGCAATGCACCTTTAAAGATCGGCACACCACAATCAAAACTCAAGCTCATACTTTGCAGCGGTCATCCGGAGCGATACATTTGATTTCAGGCTACTGAATAGCAGCGTCAGCTCGGGGTGTACAACTCCTCTAGAGCAGTTTCGAGTGAAGATCTCACAGGTCGTGATCCAGGTTGCAGTTTATTGGCGACAGCATTCCAGACCATGGGGGTATCAATAGCAAAAGCCCTTCCTCCAGGGAGGAAGGGCTTATTGAGACAGGGAGAGAGAGACACGGTGAGTGAGTGGGTGGGTGGCTGGGTGGGTGAGTGAGTGGGTGGGTGAGTGGGTGAGTGGGTGAGTGGGTGAGTGAGTGGGTGAGTGGGTGAGTGGGTGGGTGAGTGGATGAGTGGGTGGGTGAGTGGGTGGGTGAGTGGGTGAGTGAATAGGTGAGTGGGTGGGTGAGTGGGTGAGTGAGTGAGTGAGTGGGTCAGTGGGTGAGTGAGCGCGTGGGTAAGTGAGTGGGTGAATGAGTGATTGGGTGAGTGAGCGAGTGGGTGAGTGTGTGAGTGAGTGAGTGGGTGAGTGAGTGAGTGGGTGAGTGAGTGAGTGAGTTGGTGAGTGAGTGAGTGGGTGGGTGGGTGAGTGAGTGAGTGAGTGGGTGAGTGAGTGAGTGAGTGGGTGAGTGGGTGAGTGAGTGAGTGAGTGGGTGGGTGGGTGGGTGAGTGAGTGAGTGAGTGGGTGAGTAAGTGGGTGAGTGATTGAGTGAGTGGTTGGGTGAGTGAGTGGATGAGTGAGTGAGTGGGTGGGTGAGTGAGTGAGTGAATGGGTGAGTGAGTGAGAGGGTGAGTGGGTGGGTGAGTGAGTGAGTGAGTGGGTGAGTGAGTGAGTGAGTGAGTGGGTGAGTGAGTGAGTGGGTGGGTGGGTGGGTGAGTGAGTGAGTGGGTGAGTGAGTGGGTGGGTGGGTGAGTGGGTGGGTGGGTGAGTGAGTGAGTGGGTGAGTGAGTGGGTGAGTGAGTAAGTGAGTAAGTGGGTGAGTGAGTGGGTGCGTGGGTGGGTGAGTGAGTAAGTGGGTGGGTGAGTGGGGGAGTGAGTGAGTGGGTGAGTGAGTGGGTGGGTGAGTGAGTGGGTGAGTGGGTGAGTGAGTGAGTGGTTGGGTGAGTGAGTGGATAAGTGAGTGAGTGAGTGGGTGAGTGGGTGGGTGAATGAGTGGGTGAGTGAGTGGGTGGGTGGGTGAGTGAGTGAGTGGGTAAGTGAGTGGGTCAGTGAGTGAGTGGGTGAGTGAGTGGATGAGTGGGTGGGTTTGTGGGTGAGTGAGAGAGTGAGTGAGTGGGTGAGTGGGTGAGTGAGTGAGTGGGTGGGTGAGTGAGTGCGTGGGTGAGTGAGTGGGTCAGTGAGTGAGTGGGTGAGTGAGTGGGTGAGTGGATTAGTAAGTGAGTGTGTGAGTATATGTGTGTAGGTGTTTGTGTCTGTGTGTATGTGTGTTTGTGAGTGTGTAAGTGCGTGAGTGTGAGTGTGTGTATGTGTGAGTGTGTATGTGTGAGTGTGTATGTAAATGTGTGAGTATGTATGTAAATGTGTGAGTGTGTATGTGTGAGTGTATGTATGTATGTGTATGTGTGAGTGTATGTGTGTATGTGTGAGTGTATGTGCGAGTGTATGTATGTATGAGTGTGTATGTGTGTATGTGTGTGTGAGTGTGTATGTGTATGTATGTGAATGTGTGAATGTGTGAGTGTGTGTGAGTGTGTGTGAGTGTGTGTGTGAGTGTATGTGTGAGTGTATGTGTGAGTGTATGTATGTATGTGTGAGAATGTGTGTATGTGTGTATGTATGTGTGAGAATGTATGTGAATGTGTGTATGTGTGTGTATGTATGTGTGTATGTATGTATGTGTGAGAATGTGTGTATGTGTGTGTGTGTATGTGTGTGTGAGTGTGTGTGTGAGTGTATGTGTGAGTGTATGTATGTATGAGTGTGTATGTATGTACGTGTGTGTGTGTGAGTGTGTGTATGTATGTGTGAGAATGTGTGTATGTGTGTGTATGTGTGAGTGTATGTATGTATGTGAATGTGTGTATGTGTGTGTGTATGTGTGAGTGAATGTGTGTATGTATGTGAATGTGTGTATGTGTGTATGTGTGTGTGTATGTGTGAGTGTATGTATGTATGTGTGAGAATGTGTGTATGTGTGTATGTGTGTGTGTGAGTGTGTGTGTATGTGTGAGTGTATGTATGTGTGAGTGCATGTATGTATGAGTGTGTATGTGTGTATGTGTATGTGTGAGTGTATGTATGTGTGTATGTATGTGTGTATGTATGTGTGTATGTACGTGTGTGTACGAATCAGCTAAAACAATGCCATTCTCGACACAATCGCTGTTGGTAACAACAATGGGTACCGGTGGTGCATTGTGTGGCAGGGGGTGACGTCATGCTCACCCCGCTCACTCAGTCACCTGGAGACCTCACCCACCCACTCACCCACCCACCCACTCACGCACTCACTCACCCAGACACTCACCCACCCACTCACCCACTCACTCACTCAGACACTCACCCACCCACTCACCCACCCACCCACTCACTCACCAACCCACCCACTCACTCACCCACTCACCCACCCACTCACCCACCCACCCACTCACTCACTCACTCACCAACCTACCCACTCACTCACTCACCCACCCACTCACTCACTGACCCACTCACCAACTCACTCACTCACCCACCCACTCACCCACCCACTCACCCACCCACTCACCCACCCACCCACTCACCCCCCTCTCACTCACTCACTCACCAACCTACCCACTCACTCACTCACTCACCCACTCACCAACTCACTCACTCACACACCCACTCACTCACCCACTCACTCACTCCCTCACCAACCCACCCACCGACTCACCCACCCTCCCGCTCACTCAGTCACCAACCCACTCACTCACTCAGTCACCCACTCACTCACTCACCCACCCTCCCACTCACTCACTCACCAACCCACCCACCCACCCACTCACTCACTCACAGACCCACTCACCCAACCACCCACCCACTCACTCACCCACTCACCCACTCACCCACCCACTCACTAACCAACTCACTCACCTACGAACTCACTCACTCACCCACCCTCCCACTGACTCACTCACCCACCCACCCACTCACCCACACACGACCCACCCTCCCACTCATTAACTCACCCACCCACCCACTCACCCACCCACTCACCCACCGACTCACCCACCCACCCAACCACTCACACACTCACTCACCCACTTTCTCACTCACTCACTCACCCACCCACTCACCCACTCACCCACCCTCTCACTCACTCACCCACTCTCTCACCCACTCACTCACCCACTCACTCACTCACCCACTCACTCACCAACCCACCCACTCACCCACCCTCCCACTCACTCACCAACCCACCCACTCACTCACTCATCCACTCACTTACCCTCCCACTCACTCACTCACTCACCCACTCACCAACCCACCCACTCACCCACCCTCCCACTCATTCACTCACCAACCCACTCACTCACTCACCCACTCTCTCACCACCACCACCACCATCATCACGATCTCAATGTTTTAGCTAAAGCTAAAGATCCCCCGTGTGGCCTCTAAAAGACTGTAGCAGCAAGTGTGTTTTAGCAGAAGCGAGTAGCAGCATAAACACACACACGCAGACACACACAGACACACACACACAGACACACATACACATACAGACACACACAGACACACACATACACATACAGACACACACAGACGCACACACACAGTCACACACACACAGACACACACACACAGACACACACACAGACACACACATACAGACACACACAGACACACACAGATACACACAGACACACAGACAGACACACACACACAGACACACACACAGACACACACAGACACACACTAACACATAGACACACATACACAGACACACAGAGACACACACACAGACACACACACAGACATAGACACAAAAGATAAAGATCCCCATGTAGCCTGTAACAGACTGTAGGGCAAGTGCTGTTAGCGAGCACCTATGAAGGCCGGAACGGCACATAGAGGGGGTGGGTGGCCAGCACCAAGCCCGGCCGCCTTTGTCTCCCCAGTGGCGATGTTTACACACCGCACCACACACACACACACAGAGACATACAGACACACACACAGACACAGAGACACACACGCACACAGACACACACACAGACACACACAGACACACACAGACACATACAGACACACACACAGACACACACAGAGATCCCCCGTGTAGCCTCTCACAGTGCGCTAATCATTGCACCACCACTCTCCACACACACACAGTGCGCTAACCACTGCACCACTGCTCCCCCCACACACACACAGTGAGCTAACCACTGCACCACCGCTCCCCACACACACACACACACAGTGCGCTAACCACTGCACCACCGCTCCTCACTCACACACAGTGCGCTAACCACTGAACCACTGCTCCCCACACACACACAGTGCGCTAACCACTGCACCACCGCTCCTCACACACACACAGTGCGCTAACCACTGCACCACCGCTCCTCCCACACACACACACCTACACACACCTATAAACACACACACACCTACACCTACACACACACACCTACACGCACGCACCTACACACACACCTACACACACACACCTCCACACACACACACCTACACACAGACACCTACATACACATACACACACCTACACACACACCTACACACACACACCTACACACACCTACACACACACACCTACATACACACACGTACACACACACATACATACACACACGTACACACACACACACCTACACATACACACACCTACACACACGTTATTTTACGATGTGCTAAACACAACACAAATGGTTCACCACCACCATTCATATTTCCTTCCCGCAGAAGGAAACGTGGTGGTGGTGGGGGTGGTGGTGGTGGTTATGGTGGTGGGGGTGATGGTGGGGGTGGGGTGGTGGTGGTGGTTATGGTGGTGATGATGGTAATGATGGTGAGGTGTGTGTGTAGGTGTGTGTAGGTGTGTGTGTGTTTGTAGGTGTGTAGTTGTGTGTGTCTGTGTATGTGTGTAGGTGTGTGTGTGTGTAGGTGTGAGTCTGAGACCAGGAAATGCACCAGGCAGAGATGATCTCCCAAGCGAAATCCTGAGGGAGGGTGGCGTTTGTGCGCAGACTGCCCTACATGACATCACAACAACAGTCTGAACCACTGGAAGGATGCCCTGGTGGTCCCCCTCTTTCAGAAGGGGGACCGCACAGACTGTAACAACTACAGGGGCATCTCACTCCTCAGTGTGCCGGGAAAGATCCTGGCAAGGATTATTCAACATCGCCTTGCCAGGCACGCTGAAGATAGGCTTGCGGAGCCCCAATGCGGTTTCAAGAAAGGGCGGTCCTGCACAGATGCCATATATTCTGTCCGTCTGCTACAGCAGAGGTGTAGGGAATTCCAATAAGACCTACAACTCTGCTTTATTGGCCTGGTCAAGGCCTATGATACCATCAGTAGGCCTGGGCTCTGGGTTGTTCTTCGTGCTTTCGGAGTCCCTGACCCTCTGCTCACGATCATTAAGGACCTTCATGATGGTGAGCTGGCCCGGGTAAAACTACGTGGCCGGGAGTCGGAGCCATTCCCTGTTCACCTTGGGGTGCGACAGGGATGTCCTCTGGCTCCCACAATATTTAACATATTTTTCAACCACGTGGTTCGTGAAGCCTTAGATGGCTGTACCAGAGGAATTTCCATCTGGTACAGATACAATGGAAGGCTGATCAATGCCCGGGTGTGGTTAAGGGATGGCTCCCTATTGCTCAACCATGTTCTGGATGCCGATGATCTGGTAATTGCCGCTCACTCAGAGGAGGAGTTGGAGGCGCTGCTGCTGAACCTGAAGCTTGCCACCTGTGCCCCCTACTGTGCTAACTTGTGGTGCTTTAGCCACCCGGCGCTCTGCTCGTTGTTGTGAGCGTCGCTCCTCCGCCCTCCGTTGTTGTTGGAAGGCGACTGCCTCCAACTGCCCAATAGCGTCCTTCACGAGCCTCCTCCACAGAGGCCGATCTTGACACCGCTGGTACCAGTCATCGACAAGTCCACTCAGCTCCACGTCATCACGTACCACATCACTCCATCTCTTCTCACCCACACACTGACTCACTCACCCACCCACTCACCCACCCTCTCACCCACCCACCCACTCACCCACTCACTCACCCACTCTCTCACCCATTCACTGACTCACTCACCCACTCACTCACCCACACACTCACTCACCCACCCACTCACTCACACCCACACTCACACATGCACTCACCCACACACTCACTCACTCACCCACTCACTCACACACTCACTCACTCACCCACCCACCCATCCACCCTCTCACCCACCAACTCACCCACTCACTCACCCACTCACTCACCCATTCACAGACTCACTCACTCACCCACTCACACACCCACCCACTCACACACCCTCACACATTCACACATGCACTCACCCACACACCCACTCACTCACACAGCCACCCACTCACTCACACCCACACTCACACACTCACACAGGCACTCACCCACACACTCACTCACTCACCCACTCACTCACGCACCCACCCACTCACTGACACACTCACCCACCCACTCACCCACTAATTAATCCCTTGGCATACAAAGACAAAGATCCCCCTTGAAGCCTCCAGCATACCGCTGGTGCCCCCTGCTGTATGTTCCCGTAGACTCGTGCTCTCGACATGGTGTGGTTATTTGTTAATTGAAAAGGTAAATTATAATAAACAAAAATCAGCATCAGCATCCGCGATCACTCGCACTCATTCTCGATCTGTGCGGCGATGCTGGTGGTGACTTTACGGGACCCACAGATATCCCATGGTAACCTGCAAACACCCACAGAGACCCACAGGGACACATAGAGATCAACAGAGACCCACAGAGACCCACAGAGACCCACACAGACACATAGAGACCCACAGAGACCCACAAAGATACATGGAGACCCACAGAGACACACATTGACCCACAAAGACACAAAAATACCCACAGAGACCCACATAGACCCACACAGACCCACATAGACCCACAGAGACACACAGAGAAACAGAGACCCACCCAGACCCACATAGAACCACAGAGACCCACACAGACCCACACAGACCCACCGAGACACACAGAGACCCACACAGACCCACAGAGACCCACACAGACCCACACAGAGACCAACACAGACCCACAGAGACCCACAAAGACCAACAGAGATCGACAGAGACCCACAGAAACACACAGAGACACACATAGACCCACAGAGACCCACAAAGACACAGAGACATACAGAGACCCACATAGACCCACATAGACCCACAGAGACACACAGAGACACAGATATCCACAGAGACACACAGAGACCCATGCAGACACACAAAGACACACATAGACCCACAGAGACCCACAGAGACCCACACGGACACACAGAGACACACAGAAACACACAGAGACCCACAAAGACCCACATAGACACACAGATACACACATAGACCCACAGAGACCCACATAGATACACAGAGATCCACATAGACCCACAGAGACCCATAGAAACCCACAGAGACCCACAGAGACCCACAGAAACCCACAGAGATCCACACAGACCCACATAGACACACAGAGACAGACATAGACTCACAGAGACCCACGGAAACCCACAGAACACCACAGAGACCCACGTAGACCCACAGAGACCCACACAAACCCACAGAGATCCACAGAGACACACAAAGACACACAGAGACCCACGGAGACCCACAGAACACCACAGAGACCCACACAGACCCACATAGACACACAGTACCACACATAGACCCACATAAATTCACAGAAACCCACAGAGACCCACAGAGACACACAGACCCAAAGAGACTCACATAAACCCACAGAGATCAACATAGCCCTACAGAGACCTACAGAGACCCACATAGACCCACAGAGACCCACAGAGACCCACACAGACACACAGAAACACACAGAGACCCACAGCGACCCACATAGACACACATACCACCACAGAGACACACAGAAACACACAGAGACCCACACAGACCCACATAGACACACAGAGACCCACAGAGACCTACAGAAACCCACAGAAACCCACATAGACACACATACAACCACAGAGACCCACAGAGACACACAGAGACCCACATAAACCCACAGAGACCCACAGAAACCCACAGAGATCCACACAGACCCACATAGACACAGAGAGACACACATAGACCCACAGATACCCACAGAAACCCACAGAGATCCACAGAGACCCACAGAGACCCACACAGACCCACATAGACACACAGAGACACACATAGACCCACATAGATTCACAGAAACCCACAGAGACCCACAGAGACCCACAGAGACCCACAGAGACACACAGACCCAAAGAGACTCACACCAACCCACAGAGACACACAAACCCAAAGAGACTCACAGAAACCCACAGAGACCCACAGAGACCCGGAGAGACCCACATAGACACACAGAGACACACATAGACCCACAGAGACCCGGAGAGACCCACATAGACACACAGAGACACACATAGACCCACATAAACCCACAGAGACACATAGACCCACAGAGACCCACACAAACCCACATAGATCCAAAGAGACACACATGGACCCACGGAGACATACAGAGACCCACATAGACCCACAGAGACCCACAGAGACTCACAGACCCCCATAGACCCACAGAGACCCACATAGACCCACAGAGACCCACACAAACCCACAGAGATCCAAAGAGACCCACAGAGACCCACAGAAACCCACATACAACCACAGAGACCAACATAGACCCACACTCATCACGTGCACATTCTCCGCAGCAGCAGCCAAATCCTTCCAACTGCTGCTGATTCACAACGCGGGTACGAGCGGACGTGAGATGAAAGAGCGGAAGCAGCCAATGTCGAATTAAAGTTACCTTAAGAACAATTGTCATTATTCGTGTGTATATATATAATGTTCAGTAAGTATGATTTGTTGACCACCGCTGCAAGGCAGCAAGGAAACCGCATCGGAAACAGGCGGATAACGCGAAACAGTGGCCCTCCCTCGGCAGGCAGCAGGCGGCGGCTTAATCACGTTGACGAGTGGAAATTCTGAATGAGATTATCCACAACAGAGGCCGAACCGCCTCTTCAGCACTGCAGTCCATATACTCAACACTGCACCGTAGACTCAGCACTGCCCATAGACTCAACACTGCCCATATACTCAACACTGCACCATAGACTCAACACTGCCCATAGACTCAGCACTGCACCATGGACTCAACACTGCACCATAGACTCAGCACTGCACCATAGAATCAACACTGCAGTCCATAGACTCAGCACTGCCCATAGACTCAGCACTGTACCATAGACTCAACACTGTCCATAGACTCAACACTGTCCATAGACTCAACACTGCACCATAGACTCAACAATGCACCATAGACTCAACAATGCACCATAGACTCAACAATGTACCATAGACTCAACACTGCAGTCAATAGACTCAGCACTGCCCATATTCTCAACACTGCACCATTGACTCAACACTGCACCATAGACTCAACACTGCCCATAGACTCAACACTGCACCATAGACTCAACACTGCACCATAGACTCAACACTGTCCATAGACTCAACACTGCACCATAGACTCAACAATGCACCATAGACTCAACAATGCACCATAGACTCAACAATGTACCATAGACTCAACACTGCAGTCAATAGACTCAGCACTGCCCATATACTCAACACTGCACCATTGACTCAACACTGCACCATAGACTCAACACTGCCCATAGACTCAACACTGCACCATAGACTCAACACTGCACCATAGACTCAGCACTGCCCATAGACTCAACACTGCCCATAGACTCAACACTGCACCATAGACTCAATACTGTGGACCAATCAGTTTCACAGACAACGCCATCGATGTACTAACAGAGCATGGTGTTGTTTAATCATTTGCATTTTCACCACAAAGTGCCGTGTGTGGTTAATGCGGAGACGATTTCCTTAACGAAAGGACTCATCTTCTTGGTTCTTTCGCTAAAGTCACGTAGAAGGGAAATAATAAAATAATAAAAATATAACATTACAAAATAATTCTCACGACGTTTCGGCCACAACGCAAGCAGCCGTCCTCAGGTGAAGAACAAGTCTGTCGGAAAGACGCTATCTTTCCGACAGACCTGTTCTTCACCTGAGGACGGCTGCTTTGCGTTGTAGCCGAATCGTCGTGAGAATTGTATATTATAATGTTTTATTTTTATTATTTTATTATTTCCATTCTACGTGACGACTTTACCGAAAGAACCAAGAAGATGAATCCCTGCAGTCACGAAAGCTTTGCATCGAGAGCGACCGATCATCGCCGATTGAATCGCCGCTTCTGTCAAACGTCTCGTGTCTGGAGTCGCGTGGGAGATTCGAATCTGGGACCCCGCCAATTGTCACCCCTCCTTCAGCCCCCCCAGGAGAGTGAGCGCGTGTGTGTGTGTGTGTACACGTGTGTGTGTGTGTATGTACACGTGTGTGTGTATGTACACGTGTGTGTGTGTATGTACACGTGTGTGTGTGTACACGTGTGTGTGTGTACACGCGTGTGTGTGTGTGTACACGTGTGTGTGTACACGCGTGTGTGTGTGTACATGCGTGTGTGTGTGTACGCATGTGTGTGTGTGTACACGCGTGTGTGTGTACACGTGTGTGTGTGTACACGTGTGTGTGTGTACACGCGTGTGTGTGTGTACACGTGTGTGTATGTACACGCGTGTGTGTGTGTACACGCGTGTGTGTGTGTATGTACACGTGTGTGTGTACACGCGTGTGTGTGTGTACACGTGTGTGTATGTACACGCGTGTGTGTGTGTACACGCGTGTGTGTGTGTGTACACGTGTGTGTGTACACGCGTGTGTGTGTGTACATGCGTGTGTGTGTGTACACGCGTGTGTGTGTGTACACGCGTGTGTGTACACGTGTGTGTGTACACGTGTGTGTGTGTGCATGTACACGCGCGTGTGTGTGTGTACACGCGCGTGTGTGTGTACACGCGTGTGTGTGTGTACACGTGTGTGTGTACACGCGTGTGTGTGTGTACATGCGTGTGTGTGTGTACGCATGTGTGTGTGTGTACACGCGTGTGTGTGTACACGTGTGTGTGTGTACACGTGTGTGTGTGTACACGCGTGTGTGTACACGTGTGTGTATGTACACGCGTGTGTGTGTGTACACGCGTGTGTGTGTGTATGTACACGTGTGTGTGTACACGCGTGTGTGTGTGTACACGCGTGTGTGTGTGTACACGCGTGTGTGTGTGTGTACACGCATGTGTGTGTGTATGTACACGCGTGTGTGTGTGTACACGCGTGTGTGTGTGTATGTACACGCGTGTGTGTGTGTGTACACGTGTGTGTGTGCACGCGTGTGTGTGTGTGTGTGTACACGTGTGTGTGTACACGTGCGTGTGTGTGTACACGTGTGTGTGTGTGTACACGTGTGTGTGTGTGGGTACACGCGTGTGTGTGTACACACTTGCGTGTGTGTGTGTATGTACACACGTGTGTGTGTGTATGTACACGCGTGTGTGTGTGTATGTACACGCGTGTGTGTGTACACGCTTGCGTGTGTGTGTGTGCATGTACACGCGTGTGTGTGTGTATGTACAAGCGTGTGTGTGTAAATCGGTGGGGAGCGGTGGTGCAGCGGTGAGCGTTTCGCTGCGTGACCCAGGTTCGATTCCCATGTAGTAAACATCGCCACTGGGGAGACAAAGGCGGCCGGGCGTGGTGGCGCTGGCCACCCACCCCCTCGTGTGCCGTGCCGGCAGCCTTCATAGCTGCTGCTCGCTAAGAGCACTTGCCCCTACAGTCTGTTAGAGGCTACACGGGGGAATCTTTGTGTCTTTGCGTTTTGTGAATCGGTTATGTTTTTGTGGTTTTAAATTAATGGCAATAAATTATGGTGAGGAGATTCGTGCAAGGATCCGTGATGCTCCGTCCGTCCGTCCGTGCGTTCTCGTCCGAGATCTTTGGCTAGAAGAGATGGAGTGACGTGGTACAGGAGGACGTGGAGCTGAGTGGACTTGCCGATGACTGGTACCAGCAGTGTCTGCGGAGGAGGCTCGTGAAGGACGCTGCTACTGGGCAGTTGGAGGCAGTCGCCCTCCAACAACAACAGAGGGCGGAGGAGCGACGCTCACATCAACGATCGGAGCGCCGGGTGGCTAAAGCACAGCAAGTTGGTACAGTAGGGGGCGCAGGTGGTGCATCAGCCAGTCGTCTCGGTGCTTCTTACGCTTACAACTCAAGTCCATTGTTTACTATTGTTAAACACATTATTTGACAAACATAACAATAATAATGTTTGTGTGCAGATAAAAACTCAGCTTCATCGTTTACCATTATGAAACAAGTTCACAGATGTTACAATAATTATGTTTTTGTGAAGATAACAACTCAAGTTCATTGTTTACCATTATGAAACAAGTTGACATGTTACAATAATTATGTTTGTGTACACAAAACTCTTTTGGGATTTTTGGGTTGCTCAATTTCCCCTTTTTTGCTGCGCTTTTATAACGCTGCCACGATCTACTACCAGTCTGTGATTTCTGCTTATTTCTTCAATGCATTTCTATTGTTTCCATCGCTCACGTCACGCTATTTACTCATACGTAGCACTGCGATACTGAAAGCTGTGCCATCATCGGGGATTGCTGTGCCCGTCGATGTGTGTGTGTGAGTCCATGTGTGTGTCTTTGAGTCCATATGTGTGTGCGTGTAGAGCCATGCGTGTCTTTCACTCCATGTGGGTGCCTTTTCGAACGGACAACGCCCCATGTGTGTGTCTACGTCAAAGTGTTTATGTGTGTGTTAGTCAATGTGTGTGTCAGTCGATCTGTGTGCGTGTACGTCGATGTGTATGTCAGTCCATATGTGTGTGTTACTCCACATGTATGTGTAAGTCTATACATGTGTGTGTCACTCGATGTGTGTGTGTAAGTCAATGCGTCTGTGTGTGAGTCCATATGTGTGTTAATCCATGTCTGTGTATATAAAGTAGATATCTGTGTGTCACAGTCCATGTGTATATGTGTGTGTAGGGCTATGTGTGTGTCAGTCTATGTATGTGTAAGTTCATGTGTGTGTGTCTTAGTCCATATGTGTGTGTAAGTCTATACATGTGTGTGTCACTCGATGTGTGTGTGTAAGTCAATGCGTCTGTGTGTGAGTCCATATGTGTGTGTAAGTACATATGTGTGTTTACATCAATGTGTGTTTGAGTCCACGTATTGCTGTGTGCGAGTCGGTGTGTGTGTGTCAGTCGCTGTATGTGTGTACGTTCATATATGTGTGTGCAACTCTATGTGTGTATATCTCAAGTGGATGTCTGTGTGTGACAGTCCATATGTGTGTGTGTGTAAGTCGATGTGTTTGTGTGTGTGAGTCCATATGTGTGTGTGTGTGTCTGAGTCCATGTGCATTTGTGTTAGTTGCTGTGTGTGTAGGCATCCATGTTAGTCAGTGCAACTCCATTTCTTTGCGTGTCTGTAGGTCCATGTGTGCATCTTAGTCCATGCGTGTGCTTTATTGACCTGCTCAAGGCCTATGATACCATCAGTAGGCCTGGCCTCTGGGTTGCTCTTCGTGCTTTCCGAGTCCCGAACCCACTCATCACCATCCTTAAGGACCTTCATGATGGTGAGCGGCCCCGCGTCTTAACTACGTGGCCGTGAGTCAGAGCCATTCCCTTTACACCTTGGGGTGCAAGAGGGATGTCCTCTGGCTCACACATTATTTTACATATATTTGGACCACGTAGTTCGTGAAGCCATCAATACCTGTACCGCTAGAATTTCCATCTGGTACAGATACAATGGGAGGCTGAAGGATGCCCCCCTATTGCACAACCACGTTATGTATGCCGATGATCTGCTAATTGCTGCTCACTCTGAGGAGGAGTTCGAGGTGCTGCTGCTGAACCTGGAGCTTACCACTAAGAGGTGGGGCCTTACCATCAGCCCCACCAAAACTAAGCACCTGCCTGGGTATTTTCTACCATCGGACACTCCACCCCCACAACTTCCAATTGGTGATGGGGCAGTTGTGGAGACAGTGGAGAGTTTCCCAAACCTTGCCAGTGTGCTTAATGACCGGCTCCGGTTTAACAGCAGAGGTCTCACTCCGAAACAGTCGAGCCACAACCGCGTAACACTGTGTGGAAGCTACCTGGTCTATCACTCCGCACGAAGCTTCAGGTCTTCTCGGCCACGGTCATTCCCTCCCTTCTCTACGCTTGCGCACCCCTAATGGAACATCTTCGCCGGTTAGAAACATTTAGGCTGGCCTACCTACAATCCAGCCTGGATTTAACCAGGCTGCATTGTGTGAGGAGCTCACAAATCCTCTAAAGATTTGGACAAAGTCCCATCGGTGAGCTCCTTCGCCAGGCAAGGCTGCGTTGCCTGAGCCATGTAGCCCGCATGGCCAAACACCGCATGCCTAAGCATCTTTTGTTTGGCCGGATCCAGGGGGCTAAACGGCCCGGCATGGGCTACAGAAGACATGGAGTGATGTGGTACAGGAGAACGTGGAGCTGAGTCGACTTGCCGATGACTGGAACCAGCCGTGCCAAGATCGGCCTCTGTGGAGGAGCCTCCTGAAGGACGCTACTGGGCAGTTGGAGGCAGTCGCCCTCCAACAACAACGGAGGGCGGAGGAGCGACGCTCACAACAACGAGCAGAGCGCCGGGTGGCTAAAGCATAGCAAGTTGGCACAGTAGGGGGCACAGGTGGTGCATGAGCCAGTCATTTCGGTCATCTCGGTCAGTCGACCCGTGGCACCCGCTGGGTCTGCCCCGTGACCTCCAGCCAGCGGCCGTTCGACACTTCACGTGGCCTCAAGGTGCACTTGGCCTGGCACAAGCGTCGTGGTGACGTCACTGCCACTTAGTGGCGAATGGCGGTTGTTGTTGTTGTAACTCTATGTCTGTGTGTCAGTAGATTTGTGTGTGTAACTACATGTGTGTGTCTGCCTTTTTCGCCCGGGCAACGCCGGGTACTCACCGCTAGTCTTTAATCAATGCAACATCATTTCAAAGGACCCCACCATCGTGTGCTGGTGTCATTTTGTCCCAATTCGAATACAACGTGTGACTTACGGCTTTCCACACCTTACGCCACGCTCCCACTCCCCATAAGGAGGCACTCCCTGTTGTTTGTCATTCCCCTGCCACGAGAAAAGTTTTGCAAAAACAACCTCTTTCCTTCATTGACGTTGCCAGACGGTAACGCTGCGGTGGATGTGAGCAATGTCCTGGAGGGAATCGATATAATCAATCGCCGTGTCGTTACCACCCGTCACTCCCTCCCTGCCCGCGCCTCCGATTTGCATGCTTGGGGCTGTGTACGGCGCGAAAGAGGTTCAACATGACGCACGTGCACACACGTGGGTAGAGATTGCATCAGTCGTCACTATGAATAACACTGTGTAACGCACTTATAATGTTTTGTTCCTGGGTAGTGTTATTTCCTCATTGCTTATGCATCAAAAGTATAGAACATGGACATTATTCAATCTTGATTTGAAGCTTTCGTGACTTTGGTTGTTCCGGTAAAGTCAACCACAGCAAGGGGAGACAAACTACTGAAGTTGTTTCTTGCCGTGTTTGTCCCACCTGATGACGGTTGCTTGTGTTGCGATCGAAACGTCGTGATCTATTATTTTTTCTACCCACGTGACTTTACCGAAAGAACCAAAGAGTGCGGATATTATTCCCCACACACTTTGCTTTTGTGACCTGGACAGCGACATTTTGATATGTACATATTGTCAATGAGAACACGTGGTGCGCATTTGTGTAATTCCTTCACGTAAAGTCCTGGTCACAAAAGCAACGTTTGTGCGGAATAATAGCCATTTCTATACTTTTGAGGCGTAAGAAATTAGAAAATAACACTACCCAGGAACAAAAATCGTGTTACATAGAACAAATAAAACACCGCATTGTAGAACCGGTGGAAGTTTTAATTACGACTTTGTAATAACAACAATAACAACAAACAAAATGCCCATCGCGGTGGTGGTGGGGGTGGTGGTGGTGGTGTGGTGGTGGGGTGGTGGTGGGGGTGGTGGTGGTGGTGGGGTGGTGGTGGTGGTGGGGGTGGTGGTGGTGGTGGGGGTGGGGTGGTGGTGGTGGTGGGGTGGTGGTGGTGGTGGGGGTGGTGGTGGTGGTGGGGGGGTGTGGTAGGGGGGGGGGTGGTGGGGGGGGTGGTGGGGGTGGTGGGGTGGGTGTGGTGGGGGGGGAGTGGTGGGTGGGGGTGTGGTGGGGGGGGTGTGGTGGGGGGGGGAGTGGTGGGTGGGGGTGTGGTGGGGGGGTGTGGTGGGGGGGGAGTGGTGGGTGGGTGTGGTGGGGGGGGGAGTGGTGGGTGGGGGTGTGGTGGGGGGGTGTGGTGGGGGGGTGTGGGGGGGGGTGTGGTGGGGGGGGAGTGGTGGGTGGGGGTGTGGTGGAGGGGTGTGGTGGGGGTGTGTGGTGGGGGGGTGTGGTGGGGGGGGCATGTTGACAGAGGGGGGGGGCAGGAGGGGGAGGGGAGGGTGGGGGTGGAAGGGGGGAGAAGATCGTTAGTTGCAGAGTCAAATCTTCGTTGTCCAATCAGCAGTCTCCCCTCCCCCCACTAGCCAAAGAATCCCCAGACATTTAACAACTATGAGTTTACCCTCCATTAAAACTAAAATAAGACAAAAATTACACGCAAAGCAAGGTAATAACAGCAACACAGACAGCGACACAGAGACACACACACTGACAGTGACACACTGACAGTGACACACAGTAACACACAGAGACAGACACACACAGAGACACACAGGCACACAATGACACACACTGACACACAGTGACAAAGATAAAGATCCCCCGTATAGCCTTAACAGACTGTAGGGGCAAGTGCTGTTAGCGAGCACCTACGAAGGCCAGAACGGTACACAGTGACACACACAGTGACACACACAGTGACAACAACAACCGCCATTCTTTACTAAGTGTCGGTGACTTCATCCCGACGCTTGTGCCAGGACAGGTGGACATTGAGGCCCCGTGAGTGGGGGAACGTCCGATGGCAGGAGGTCACGGTACAGGCCCAGCGGTTCCCGGCGGCGGCCATGGGTAGGCCCTGGGAGCCAGACCACCACCACGGAAGACAAACGGTGACGTTAACGACGATGACGTCATCGACATCGACAGCCAATGACGACGACGACGATGACGTAATCAGCGATGACGAACGGTAGCCACGGCGTCGACAAGATCAGTACGCGGTGGCCCATGGGGAGGCCCTCGGCGATCTTCACCTCCAGATGCAGCGGCTCGAACACCGGCCCCTCGTTCTTGTCTAGCACCGTTACCTACCGGGCGGGGGGGGGGGGGGGGCTGTTAGCGAGCGCCTGTTAAGGTGTCCAGGAGACACCTGTGACTTGAAACAAGTAAATATCGGGGTGTTTAGGTAATTCACTCTCATTGGCCGAGGAAATGATCAATAATAAATGGGTACGACTAAAGTTTTGCTGTCCGAGGTGGTATCAGTTTCTGTGCTGATGCGAGGACAAAGTCTGGGCCGCTGGCAGAACCGGCCCTAGACCTTTGGGGGCCCTAAGCAAAATTTGGTTGGAGGCCCCTTTGACGTATGATTTTTTTCACCCACTAGCTCACAGTGACTCTAGGGGGCCCTCTGCTGGCCACGGGCCCTTTGCAATTGCATGGGTCGCTTAGTGGCTGGGCCGGCTCTGGCCGCTGATGATGGGCACTCACGGTGACGGTCGCGGTGCTCGCCGGTCCGAGCTGCGCGCTCTCAAGCGACATGTCGTTCTCCGCGGCGACGACGAGCTTGTACACCGGCGATGTCTCAAAGTCCAGGGGCTGCGGCGTACACACACCACACTAACGTCACCCTCCTACCAATCAAACGCTGCTGCGTCGTCATCGCCAACGTCGTCACCACCGTCGTCACCGCCGTCACCCATCGACAACATCACCACGAACTTCGCCTTGCCACCTCCCATCACTATCATCATCGTCGTCGTCACGCGACCATCCCCACCATTGCCACGTCAACCTCGCTTCACCATCAGCCAACCCATTCACCATCACTACCCTGTCATCGCATCACCACCACCACGCCACCTCTCCCCCATCACCACCCAATCGACAACATTGCGACGCCACTCCCATCACCATTATCACCGCATCACCCTCCCCCGCCACCACGACCATTACCATCACTACCCCCATCATCGCCACCACTACTCCATAATCATCACCATCGCCACTACCCCATTACCACCCCACTATCACCACCACCACTACCCCATCATCATCACCATCACCTACGTTACCCCATCACCATGACCACCATATCATCACCACCACCACCACCACCACCACGACCTCATCATCACCACTGTCACTACCCGACCACCATCACCGCCCCCCTCCCCCCACCACCGCGCCCCTCACCTTGACGACGTAGAGCCTGCCGTCGTTGGTGCGGGGGTCGGTCTCCACGGCGAAGTTCTTGCCGGAGTCCCCGCCGCGCACGACGTAGCGGGTCCGCCACGCCGGCGTGTCGGGCTCGTCCGTGTCTGTCACCGTCAGCGTCGTCACCGTCACGTTCACTGCGTTCTCGCGCGCCGTGCCGCTCAACTGTGGCGGAGACGGTGACGGGGGGAGGTAGATCATTGTTCCGCCACCTCACAAATATACACTTCTTACCAGCTAAGGCCCCACACAGAGCTATTCGTGGTGGTGCGGTGAGTGTGGTGGTGCGGTGAGTGTGGTGGCGTGGTGAGTGTGGTTGTGCAGTGTGGTCGTGTGGTGGCGTGGTGAGTGTGGTGGTGCAGTGTGGTCGTGTGGTGGTGCGGTGAGTGTGGTGGCGTGGTGAGTGTGGTGGTGCGGTGAGTGTGGTGGTGCGGTGAGTGTGGTGGCGCGGTGAGTGTGGTGGCATGGTGAGTGTGGTGGCACGGTGAGTGTGGTGGTGCAGTGTGGTCGTGTGGTGGCGTGGTGCGTACGGTTTTGTCCGTAAACTCGGGGGGATTATCGTTGATGTCGGCGATGGTGACGATGGCGGTGGCTATGTCCGAGGCCTGCACCACCAGCACGTACTGCAGCGTCGTCTACATCGACGGGGCACACAGACAGCACTGATTACAGACAGACAACGGGGACAAACATTCCTCGTGCAGCCTCAACAGACCTTTGGGGCAAGTGCCGTTAAGCGAGCGGCCACTGTGGAAGCCCGGCACGCCACACGATGAGGTGGGTGGCCAGCATCACGCCCGGCCGCCTTTGTCTCCCTAGTGGGGATGTTTGCACACTGCAGCAAGTACTCATTTGAGGCTGAGTCAACTGTCACCAGTGTTGGATCGAACTCGGGTCCCCGGGTTCGTAGCGGAGTGCGCTCGCCGCGACACCGTCGCTTCCGAGACACACGAGAAGAAGAAGCCACTGGAGCTGAAAACTCGTTTCTTTAGATCCGCTTTTCGTGTTAAGCCTGTCGCCCTTCCCTCGCACCTCCGGTCAGCGCGGTCGTCTACGTACGGTGCGCGACAGATGCTCAACGTATGTATATACACACCGAAAACACAAATGTAACACTGTACACGCAACCCCAGAGATTAGCCACCACCCCCCGGACTGACATCGGCCAATCAGCGGCGGTTGCCGCGGGACAACAACCCACCTCGCTGTCCAGTCCGGCGGCGATGGTGCTGATGACGCCCGTGCGACATGCCGTTGGGCGATAAGGCGTCGTCCTCGTCACTCGCCGTGACCGTCATCACTGGCGTGCCTGCCGGGGGTGGGAGGGCGGGGAGGGAGGGAGGAGGGCAGGGAGGGCAGAGGTGAAGGGCAGGGAGGGAGGCGTGGACATGGTGACTCAAGAACAAACATTATATTCGTTCGCATCACAACCACCACCATTCTTGTTATTCTCAACATCGTCGTCGTTGTCAAGAACATCCACATCCATGTCCACGATCAACATCCACGATCAAAGATATTATAAATAATGTCATCACAATCATAATGATTTAAACCGCTTCACTTGTTAAATCATGAACATCATTGTTATCAATCGGCACCACCATCAACACCACCATCAACACCACCATCATCTCCTTTACCAATGTAATAAAGGTCGCTGAGACAACGCCTGGAATTCAGTATTCTTTATTAAGTTTCTTTCACAGTTCTCACTATGTTCGTTCCTCTGCTCTATGGCTCCTTCACGATGTTGGCAGACAGCGTGAGAGGGAGAGAGAGAGAGAGACTGCCGCAGCCCGCCACGTGGCAGGCTCCGGACGTCCGCACCAGCGTGGCGGCTTCCACCTTCGTTCCTCCAAGCAATGAGCACACTGCCCAGGTATGGGAAAACTCTCCACTCTCTCCACAACTGCCCTATCACCAATTGAGAGTTGTGGGGGTAGAGTGTCCGTTGTTACAAAATACCCAGGCAGGCGCTATCACCATCACACCCCCGTCACCACCGCGCCCGTCTGCACCTGGGAGGGAGCCCTCATCCACGTAGCCCTGGAAAATGGGCATCTCGAAGTGCGGCCTGTTGTCATTAAGGTCCTGCACGTTGATTTGGAGATGCACGTCATCCATCACGTGGCCGTTCTTATCCACCACGTGGCCGTTAATCTGCAGCGGACACGCAACACACACGCAACGCACACGCAACACACACGCAACGCACGTGTGGTTGTAGTCGCCGACGTTGGGATGTTTAGAGTTGGCCAAACATCCCTCCTCTCGAGCGGTAGTTGGTTCTCTGAGAGTCGCACCTGGACCACCGGTGGGCCGTGACGGGACTCCTGGAGGTCCGCTGGGCTGCGAAGCTGATTGCAGGTTGATCCGCAAACGTTGATGCCTTTTGTTTCGGACGTTAATATTTTACTCGTGATATTGAAAATTGTAAATAAAATTAGGAAAACCGCCCCGATTAAATTACCCGAACCCCGATATCTAAATTCTCCACGTAAAAAAACAAAACCGTTCTAGCTGCGTTAATGTTCTTTTCATGTTCCGGTAATATGAATATAATTGAGTAATATTGGTACTTAGAGAATTGAATGTTTTTGTCACCAGGGGCGGGAGGGGCTTGCACCCCGGAAATGTTGACATTGACCGAGTGGTCCGGGGGGGCAGGACATTTGAGAGAACTCCACAATCGAGGCCTGGACCTCGCTAGGCCAACACACGCGCGGGGTGTGGTGCTAGTGTGAGTGCCTCACTCGGAACTCTTTGATGAGCTCACGGTCCAGGGTCTTCGTAACAGAAAGCCATCCGCTCACAGGATCCACGATAAACACCCCCATGGGATCTTCGTCTGCCCCGGGCCCCGTGATGCGATAACTTGCATTTTCAAGTATGCTGGACTTGACCTGTGGGGGCGCACGCGCGAGAGAGCACACCCGGGGAATGCGCAGGTGGGGTCGGGGAGGCGGCAGGGGGCGGCGTTACATGATGTACGCTCGTACATCACGTGGATACACGTACGCAAAGGTACCCCGGATAGCCTTCAACAGACTGCTGGGGCAAGTGCAGTTTGCGCGCAGCAGCAAATATGAAGGCCGGCATGGCACACGAGGGGGTGTGATATGCAGTTACCAACACACCCGGCCACCTTGGTCTCCCCAGTGGAGACAGTTATACATCGCACCGGGTACTTATTTGAGATCAAGTTCAGATAACTGTCACTGGGTGTGAGCTGTAAGTGGAAATCAAACTCACGTCGCCAGGTTCAGAGCGCAGCGCGTGCTAACCAATTGGCCACCGCTCCCCCAACATATATACATGTGTACACACACACACACATCACATGCTGATGTATGGCATGCTAAATAGAACACCACAAACCCCAAAGACACATACACCACATACCACACACACACACACATTCACCCTTACACTCACCAACGCATGACATTCGCACACTGCCGAACAGGGGGTTGAACGTAGGCAGCACGGTACCCGAGTTGGGGGTCGAACCCAGGACACCTTCCTTGCCGCGAGGTGCGAGCGTGAGGGGAGGGGGCCTTTACCTGAACCAGCCGCTTGGGGAAGGGCCCGGGGTCATTCTCAGGGACGTCGAGAGCAAGCATTAGCCGGCGCTCCATCTGCAAATTGGGGGTGAGAGATGGACGATGCAAGGAGGTGTAAATGGATACAAGAGAGCGAGGCCGTAACTAGGCCTCGGCAAGGTAAGAGTTAAAAGGTAAAAACAACGAGCCTACCTTTACCCTACCTTTTACCTTACCACAATACCATCACTCTACCCTACCTTTTACCCTTTAGCAGGTAAGGTAAAAGGTAAAAAATGTATCCCGCAAAAACAAAGTTTTTCACTATAAATCCTTTATATGCGTGGCATCGGTTTTATTTTATTATTCATTTCTGTTTTTCTTGAGTAAGAGTTTCATTTTTATCACATTGGTATTTTAAATTAAATATGAATTTTTTGTTTCATAAAAAGTGGAAAATTTTGGAAAAAAAATTTCACGAAAATAAATTGTCACGCACAACGAGTCTGTGTGCAAAATGTCAGCTCGATTGGATCACGGAAAGTGGGTTAAAAACGACCGAAAGATTTGCACGGTCGTAAGCGCGCAAGCAGGCAAGCAAGTGAACTTAATATAAAGGATTTAAAAAGGGTAAATTACCTTCCCTTACCGATGCCTAGCCGTAGCCATGGCGTCAACATGGGGGGGGGGGGGGGCAAATCTTCTAGGGGGTTCTGGAGTCCCCCCCCCCCGGATGGACTTTTTCTTTATTTTTAAATCCTTTATATTAAGTTCACTTCACTTGCTTGCTTGCGCGCTTACAACCGTGCAAATCTTTCAGTCGTTTTTTAACCCACTTCCCGTGATCCAATCGAGCTGACATTTTCCACACAGACTCGTTGTGCGTGACCATTTATTTTCGTGAAATTTTTTTTCCATAACTTTACACTTTTTAGGATTTTTTTTTATATTTAATTACCAATTGCTTAATGGTGGCAGGCAATCATCTGACCCATAGGTGGCAGCCATCTCAAGCCAGAGGACGAGAGGACTCTCGCCGCCACGCATATAAAGGATTTATACTGAAAAACTTTGTGTTTACGGGTTAATTTTTTAACAATAATGTCTAATAGTGTATTGTATTACATTGCTCTGTTTTTCATTTTTTACATTTTCTTGTTTCATTGTATAGAACAGCAGAGATCAGGGATGAATCAAGTACAACCACAATCATATAAACAAAAATCTTTTTTTGATTTAAAGCTTTCGTGACTGCAGGGATTCATCTTCTTGGTTTACCGAAAGAACCAAGAAGAAAAATCTATTTTATAGCGATATATTGGGGGGGACATTTTGATCATCTTTGAGTATTGAGGGGGATGGTTGAGAAATGTGACGTCACATCAAAATGCTCAACTTTAAATAACTGTAGAGAACGCGTTCTACTTAATTAAATAGACTTTGTAATGTTTTCTCCTACAACATCAGAGTGCAACGCCACATTAAAAACGCACTACAATGACAATAGTTTAAAGCGATTTGAAGCATGTTTTTTTTTTTTGGGGGGGGGGGGGGGGCTGACGAACGAGCTTGAAAAGGGGATAAAAGGGATGAGGATGCGTTGGGGGTAAGAGACTCCGTTACCTGAGGCTCGCCGTCCTCTACTTTGACTGTGCACAGCGGCAGGGGGAGCAGCAGCACCATCCTAGTGAGGTATAGCCCCCTCATTTTGCAGACAGCAAAAAACATGATATCCACACCACCTACACGTCAGACACAGAGGAATGCATATACACAGTCACACGTGACTTACACGTCTATACTTATTCATACATTCATGATGTAGTGAAAAAGTTTCCCAAATTCATCACACGGGCTGTGTCACTGTGTCACTGTGTCTCTGTGTGTCTCTGTGTGTCACTGTGTGTCACTGTGTGTGTGTGTCACTCTGTGTCACTGTGTGTGTCACTGTGTGTCACTGTGTGTGTGTCACTGTGTGTGTGTGTCACTGTGTGTCACTGTGTGTGTCACTGTGTGTGTAACTGTGTGTCACTGTGTGTGTGTGTGTGTCACTGTGTGTGTGTGTGTGTCACTGTGTGTGTCACTGTGTGTCACTGTGTGTCTGTGTGTCTGTCACTGTGTCTCTGTGTGTGTCACTGTGTCTCTGTGTTTGTCTCTGTGTGTCACTGTGTGTGTCACTGTGTGTCACTGTGGGGGGGTGGGGGGAGCCCTCCCAGGAGGCCTCCGGCAGCAGCACCTGCAGGGTACGTGCACCTAGCCTGGCACAGCAGCAGTACAACCCGTGTCACCTGCAGGGTCTGTGCACCTAGCCTGGCACAGCAGCAGTACAACCCGTGTCACCTGCAGGGTACGTGCACCCAGCCTGGCACAGCAGCAGTACAACCCGTGTCACCTGCAGGGTCTGTGCACCTAGCCTGGCACAGCAGCAGTACAACCCGTGTCACCTGCAGGGTACGTGCACCTAGCCTGGCACAAGCGCTGCGGTGACGTCACCACCACTTAGTGGTTGTGGTAGTGATGGCTGGGGTGGTGATGATGTTGGTGATGGTGGTGATTATGGTGATGATGTTGATAATGATGGTGGTGGTGATGGTGGTGATGATGATGATGGTAGTGATGGTGATGGTGGTGATGATGGTGGTGGTGATGGTGATGATGGTGATGATGGTGGTGGTGGTGATAATGGTAGTGATGGTGGTGATGATGATGGTGATGATGACAATCTAGGGGAGGCGCAGGATCGGTTCAAACATGAGCCAGTGTTGTCCGTCGTGAGTGGGAATTCAACTCGGCGCAGCACGCT
Organism: Lethenteron reissneri; assembly: GCF_015708825.2. Lineage (NCBI taxonomy): Eukaryota > Metazoa > Chordata > Hyperoartia > Petromyzontiformes > Petromyzontidae > Lethenteron > Lethenteron reissneri. The sequence goes on from NW_026891730.1 coordinate 42,445, forward strand.
AATCGCTGCGCCACCGATCCACACACTGCCCCCCCCCTAGGTCGACTCAGCCTCAACCAACCGAGTACTCGGCGCGGCGTGTAAACATCGCCACGAGAGAGACACAGGAGGCCGCGCATGGTGCTGGCCACCCACCCCCTCGTGTGTCACAGTGCCGGCCTTCATAGGTGCTGCTACTCGCTAACAGCAGCACTTGCCCCAACAGTCTGTTAAGGCTACACGGGGGATCTTTGTATCGAGGAGTGTGTGTACCGTGGGGGAGATGCGTGTTAAGAGTGTGTGTCACTGCATGTGTATGTGTGTGTGTGTGCTGCATGTGGTGGGGGAGTGTATGGCGGGCGGTGGCGCAGTGGTTAGCGTGCTGCGCTACGAAACCGGCCACCCGAGTTTGATTCCAGCTCACAGCTAACACCAGTGAATCCGGTCCTGGGCCTCCCCTAGGTCGCCTCAGCCTCAAGTTAGTACCTGGTGGGGTGTATAAACATCGCCACTCGGGACACAAAGGTGACCTGGCGTGGTGCTGGTCACCCACTCGCTAATAGCACTTGCCCCAACAGTCCGTAGTGCCTATACGGGGTATCTTTGTCTCCCTTTGATGCTGCTAATCCTGCATAATGCACGGGCATAAGTAGTACTAATCACATACTTGCATTTCCCATAAATATACTAAATTACTCTTGATATGCATATTCTTTTGTCAAGGCGCCCTTTTCCCCCCTTCCAACCCAGCTTATATATATGCTCCAAGCACGTGTGCTGTTTCATTCAGACGCTGTCGCCTCGACAGACCTGGTTTTCACCTGAGGACGGCTGCTTGCGTTGTGGCCGAAACGTCGTGAGAATTGTTTTATTATGTTTTATTTTTATTATTTTATTACTTCCCTTCTACGTGACTTTACCGAAAGAACCAAGAAGATATCTTTGTCTTGTAGGGCGGTGGCGGGAGAGTGTGTGCACGGGGAGATGTGTGTGTGGGGTGTGTGTGTGTGTGCCAGAGTGCGTGTCGTTGTGCGTGCGTGTGTTGGAGGTCTGAGGCGTGTTTTGTGAATAGTGTGTGGCAGTGAGTGGGGTGTGTGAGTTGTAGCGAGAGTGTCTACTTGTGGGGAACTCGCGTGTCCGCCCGCTGGCAGGAGGTCACGGGGCAGACCCAGCAGGTGCCACGGGTCGATCTGACCGAGATGACCGAGATGACTGGCTGATGCACCACCTGTGCCCCCTACTGTACCAACTTGCTGTGCTTTGGCCACCCGGCGCTCCGCTCGTTGTTGTGAGCGTCGCTCCTCCGCCCTCCGTTGTTGTTGGAGGGCGACTGCCTCCAACTGCCCAGTAGCGTCCTTCACGAGCCTCCTCCAAAGAGGCTGATCTTGACACCGCTGGTACCAGTCATCGGCAAGTCCACTCAGCTCCACGTCCTCCTGTACCACATCACTCCATCTCTTCTCTAGCCCGTGCCGCGCCCGTTTAGCCCCCTCGATCCGGCCAAACAAAAGCTGTTCAGGCATGCGGTGGCTGGGCATGCGGGCTACATGACCCAGCCAACGCAGCCTTGCCTGCCAAGGAGCTCACCGATGGGACTTTGCCCAGATCTTTCGAGGATTTGTGAGCTCCTCACACAATCCCGCCTGGTTAAACCCAGGATGGATCGTAGGCAGGCCAGCCTAAATGTTTCTAACCGGTGAAGATGTTCCATTCGGGGGGTCCACGTATCGCAAGCGTAGAGAAGGGAGGGAATGACCGTGGGCAAGAAGACCACCATCACCATCATCACCGCCTCATATCCCTCCCTCTCTCCCCTCTCTCTCTCCTTCTACCACTCCCTCTCTCTCTCATGCACCTAGCCTGGTACAGCAGTCAACCCATGGCACCTGCAGGGTCTGTCCCGTGAACTCCAACACAACAACAACCAACACCACAACCACCACCACAACCACCACTAGAACAACTACCACAACCACAACAACCACCACAACCACAGCTGATTACCTCACGACTTGGCGCTGCCGACGGCACCACGTGACATCGCGCGACTTTCACTTCCTGCCAGGTGAGCGATGACGTCATCCGAGAGCCTGGGCCCCGCCCACAGACTCCGCCCACCTCACTCACTCACCCACCCCGCCCTCTCACCCACCCCGCTCTCTCACCCACCCCGCTCTCTCACCCACCCCGCTCTCTCACCCACCCCGCTCTCTCACCCACCCCGCTCTCTCACCCACCCCGCTCTCTCACCCACCCCGCCCTCTCACCCACCCCGCCCTCTCACCCACCCCGCCCTCTCACCCACCCCGCCCTCTCACCCACCCCGCCCTCTCACCCACCCCGCCCTCTCACCCACCCCGCCCTCTCACCCACCCCGCCCTCTCACCCACCAACTCACTCACTCACCCAAATAGGGAAGGAGCCACAAAAGGGGAGGAGCCACCCGCCCCAGCCTGCTTGTGATTGGTGGGTTGGGTAGAGGGAGGTGACTGGGGCTTGAGTGACAGGGGAGGGGGCCGCATTGGGACACAAAAGGAGAGGAGCCACCAGCTCCAGCCTACTTGTGATTGGTGGGTTGGGTAGAGGGAGGTGACTGGAGCTTGAGTGACAGGGGAGGGAGCCCCGCATCAAGACAAAAAAGGAGGAGCCACCTGCCCCAGCCTGCTTGTGATTGGTGGATTGGGTAGAGGGAGGTGACTGGGGCTTGAGTGACAGCGGAGGAGGCCCCGCATCGAGATACAAAAGGGGAGGAGCCACCCGCCCAGCCTGCTTGTGATTGGTGGGTTGGGGAGAGGGAGGTGACTGGAGATTGAGTGACAGCGGAGGGGGCCCCACATTGAGACACAAAAGGGGAGGAGCCACCCGCCCCAGCCTGCTTGTGATTGGTGGGTTGGGTAGAGGGAGGTGACTGGAGCTTGAGTGCCAGGGGGAGGAGCCATGGACAGTGGGGGAGGAGCCACACGCCCCAGCTTGCTTGTGATTGGTGGGTTGGGGAGAGGGAGGTGACTGGGGCTTGAGTGACAGGTGAAGAGCCCCGCATTGAGACACAAAAGGGGAGGAGCCAGAAGGATGCACGAGAAACTCTTGGTGGAGAGATGACGTCACTCAACTGCTTTGAGCCATCGCCATTTTAATATCAAACAGCGCACAGGGAGACCGGCAAGCGCTGTGGTAACAATGGACGCAGACGAAGACGGCTTCACCGACGCTTGCTTATGTTAGCCCATCAAACAAAGGGGGCGGCGGTGTCACGCGGCTCACCTTCTTACAGTAGCTTTAACGTAAGATTATTTTACGGTGTTATTTTTTTTAAATATGCCTTCGATAGTAATCACTGGTCAACACACTTTTTCTGGCATGAGGTATTGCAACGGGTTTAAGGTAATTTTGGGGTGCTGATTCCAAATCTGGCATCAGTTTTTGTCTATCACGTCAGGTTTTTGAGATATCAAATATTGCATTTCAATAAAAACTGCAGAAGAAAAATATTAAATAAATGTGGATATCTACATAAAATGATATTATAAACACACTATCCTAAAAATACAGCACCATATTTTAACAATAAAGCAGTCACTGACTCGCAACAACTTGCAATCATAAGTGACAGAGTTAATTTCGGGTGAAATCAATGAAAATGGGGTATGCCGATAGCATAAAATGAGATGTGATAGAGCAAATCTCAGATCAGATTTGGAATCAGCACCCTGAAATTAGTCTAGAACAGCTGCAAAAGCAGAGGTGTGGACTCGAGTCATGTGACTTGGACTCGAGTCAGACTCGAGTCATGAATATGATGACTTCAGACTCGACTTGGACTTGCATAACAATGACTTTGTCCCACCTCTGAGGTGTGGACTCGAGTCATGTGACTTGGACTCGAGTCAGACTCGAGTCATGAATTTGATGACTTCAGACTCGACTTGGACTTGCATAACAATGACTTTGTCCCACCTCTGAGGTGTGGACTCGAGTCATGTGACTTGGACTCGAGTCAGACTCGAGTCATGAATTTGATGACTTCAGACTCGACTTGGACTTGCATAACAATGACTTTGTCCCACCTCTGTGCAAAAGTCCAGGCCAGAAAAACATGTTTTTTGTTGTTGACCAGTGTATAATTTATTATAATTCAATGTTGCTTTGTATGGCATTTGCTTTTATCCTACTGTTGATTTAGTCTATTAACAATGGTTTTTTGTTGTATCTGTACGACACTTTAAATGTCATCCTTTGCACGAAATAGGGGCCGTCCATAAATGACGTCACGCACCTGGGGGGGGGGGGTCAGACGTTTATGGCGATGGGGGACGAGGGGGGGTTGAGAAATACGCAACTTTAAATAAATATAGACAACACGTTCTACTTAATTAAATAGACGTTTTAATAAATGTTTTCTCCTACAACATCAGAGTGCAGCACCCCATTAAATACGCACTACAATGCGATTTGAAGCATGTTTTATTTTTAAAATGGAAATATGTTTTTTTTGGGGGGGCAGAGCTTTGTGACATCATATTTGCGGGGGGGGGGGGTCTGACTCTTTGTGACGCCGTGTGACGAGGGGGGGGGGTCAAAAATCGTCAAAAATCGCGTGACGTCATTTATGGACGGCCCCATAGCGCTAAATAAATAAATACTTGGTTTAACACATAGCAGGCTTTCGCGACCAATATTCATAATCAACGTTTTTGGGTTTAGATCGCGTTATTCATAAATGTGTCGTAACCCTCCACCACCCGACACGGCCAATCAGCAAAAAAGTGTCACGTTGACAAAAGACAAATAGTTCACTGCTTTAGCCCACCGGTGTGTTGAAGCGTGAAACCACAACATTTACAGTTGTTGAGTAGTACGACGTTTCGCTGGTAATTGCATCCAGCATCATCGGGCAATTCGCCAGAATGGTGAGGCTCTGCTCTGGCTCCCGGTTTTATATAGAGCCGCAGCAGGGTGACGTCCTCATCAACTCAAAATAAATACTTTATTGATTGAGTCGATTCCAATGAAGCGACGTTTTCAAGATGTCTCCCCGATCAACTCCGATACACAATGATGCTGTTGCATGCCCATTGTCTTTGGAACTGATTGGCCCACACCAGAGACCACTGCCTTCTTCAGGGTCTCGTCTCACCAACGCACCTTGCAAAAGTTAGCATCGATTTGGTGTTCGAACACCCTAACACACACTCCTGTATTACCGCCAGAAAGGGCATCAACTTATTCTTATTGTTCATACTTTGATACTGGCAAAGAAGGTATCACCCCGGCCTAGTAATGCTCTCGATACGCGTGGCATTACCCTGGTCCTGGTCTCTGGTACGACACTGCTGGCGAGACTTTGCCGTACAGAAGGCTCTGGTGTATCTGGTGTATCTGGTGTAGGTCAATCCGTTTGAAAGACAATTGCTTAAACTCTTTGGTTCTTTCGCCAGATGACGCCCACTTGTGTTGCGATCGAAACGTCTTGATTTGTTTCATTTTATTTTATCTCCAACTAAGTGACTTTACCGAACGAACCAAAGAGTGTGGATTCCTGCAGTCACAAAAGCTTCAAAACAATGCGTATAACACAACAATTATGATTATTATAATAATTATCAAAGCGATGTTTGTTTCCATGTTCACCACCCGCACTGTGCGTGGTTAATGCATTACTTGATGACGCCTTGAAAAAAGTATACAAATGCACTACACACTACTACTTTACACTACACGACTATACACATACACTATACACTAATACTTTACACTACACGATACACTACACAATACTACTTTACACTACACTACTTTACACTACAGACTACTTTACACTATACTATAGACTACTCACTACTACTTTACACTACACGATATACTACGCTACTATACACTGCACCACGGGTACTGTGTGTGGTTAATGCACAATTGACGACGCCTTGCGATAGGTATCTCTTTGGTGTTCTAACATCTTAACACCACTCCCGGCTTTATGGCCATTAAGGGTACAAAACCCGAATATTTTCTTTAAAATTCATTTTCAGGTTAAGCTCTTGCTCGTTTTTTTAAGCGTATTCAAAGCTACGATCGATTCCACTAAATTACATTTAACATTTAAATGTTCTACCAGCTAAAGGCCCGGCCGAGCTGGGTAGCTCATTTTCAGAACCCATGACATCGTGTTTACCAGGCGAGGTAGTTAACATCTCCTAGCCACGGTGGCGTTATGATCTGGGATAGAACCCACGACCTCCTGTATACAAGGCAAGGTAGTTAACATCTCCTAGCTACCATGGGCATTAGGATCCGGGATCGAAGCCGCGACCTCCTGCACACCAGGCGAGGTAGTTAATATCTCCTAGCTGCCATATGGCACTAGAGTCCGGGACGGAACCCACGACTACCTGTATACCAGGCGAGGTAGTTAACATCTCCTAGCTACCGTGACGTTAGGATCTGGGATCGAACCCACGACCTCCTGTATACCAGGCGAGGTAGTTAACATCTCCTAGCCACTGTGGCGTTTGTGTCCGGGATCGAACCCACGACCTCCTGTATACTAGGCAAGGTAGTTAACATCCCCTTTAGCCAGCGTGGCACCGTTGAGTCTTGGCCTTAACCAGATAACCCAGAGTGAAAATATTGAACAGGAATTCAGAGGCACAGATTGACACCGTTAAAGTCCCGAGAGAGTTCATCTGTTTCACATTACAAGGCAATGACTTAACTCTGACGTGACAAATTATTTGGGTATTTCGGTAAAGTCACATAGATAGGTTCAAAGGTAATTTTAAAATAAATAAATAAACCACGACGTTTCGATCACAATACAAGCGATCTTCTTCAGGTGGGATAAACTCCTTTAAAAAAAAATTTTAAACCGTTTTATTTCGATTTAAAGCTTTCGTGACTGCAGGGATTCATCTTCTTGGTTCTTTCGGTAAAGTCACGTAGAAGGGAAGTAATAAAATAATAAAAATAAAATACAATTCTCACGACGTTTCGGCCACAACGCAAGCAGCCGTCCTCAGGTGAAGAACAGGTCTGTCAGGAAGACTATAATTCAAACGCTGTCTTTCCGACAGACCTGTTCTTCACCTGAGGACGGCTGCTTGCGTTGTGGCCGAAACGTCGTGAGAATTATTTTATTATGTTTTATTTTTATTATTTTATTATTTCCCTTCTACGTGACTTTTTAAATTAAAGGAAAGTCGTATATAAGGATTATAAGATTTTCAGTTTTTGTATAATTGTTTATATTGTACATTTTTGTTGTTTTCTTGAATAATTTTCTGTGTTTAGGAAAAATATATGATTGTGTTAGTGAAATTTTTTTTTCATAAAAAGTGTAAAATTTTTGAATAAAATTTCACGAAAATAAATTGTCACGCACAACGAGTCTGTGTGCAAAATGTCAGGTCGATTGGATCACGGGAAGTGGGTTAAAAAACGACCGAAATATTTGCACGGTCGTAAGCGCGCAAGCAAGCAAGTGAACTTAATATAAAGGATTAAAAAAAAAAGTCCATCCGGGGGGGACTCCAGAACCCCCTCGAAGATTTCCCCCCCCCCCCAATGTTGATGCCATGGCTACGGCTAGGCCTCGGCAAGGGAAGGTAATTTACCCTTTTTACCGGGTAAAAGGGTAAAGGGTAAAGATGTCGACATGCCAAGCGTTAAGGTAAAGGGTTAAAGGGTAAAGGTAGTTCGGAAGAATTACCCGGTAGGGTAAAGGTAGCGCCAAGTATTACCCGGTAAATACGGTGCCTTGCTTACCACTAAAAGCTCCGTGGCGCAGTCCGTGGCCTACATTTAAAAAGTAATATTTAAAACAACTTTATTAAAAACACGCTTTTATGAAATATACGAGTAATGGCAGAACTCCACGACTCCAGGAAGTGGCCGCAATGCTTGGCACAACGTAAGGGGCCGTGGCCAATTACAGCCAACGTCAGTTGAGCATGGACAATTAGACCCAAGCCGAAACATAACATAGAAAAAATAATGTTTAAAAATATATATATGTTTAATGATAGAATATAGTATAGTCATCAGTATGACCCAAGTATACCAAGTTTGCAGTCGATACCACATTAGGAAGTGGGTAAAAATTGAGTTTCTAGATTTGAGGATACGACAACAACAGAGTGAGTTAAAAGAAAGCGTGTAAAATTGGAATAATCGAGAGTATTCTATATGAATGAAGCGCTCTACCTAGCATTTACCGTTATAAACCCTGTTGATGTGTAGTTCCCTATTAATTACCCTGTAATCGGGTCATTTGTATGGGGTAAGGGTAAAAGGTAGGGTAAAGGTAAGCTCGTTGCTTTTTACCTTTTACCTTACCTTCTAAAGGGTAAAAGGTAGGGTAGAGTGATTGTATTGTGGTAAGATAAAAGGTAGGGTAAAGGTAGGCTCGTTGTTTTTACCTTTTAACTCTTAGCTTGCCGAGGCCTAGCTACGGCCTCGCTCTCTTGTATCCATTTACACCTCCTTGCATCGTCCATCTCTCACCCTCACCCCCAATTTGCAGATGGAGCGATGGCTCATTATTGCAATCGGCGTCCTTGAGAATGACCCCGGGCCCTTCCCCAAGCAGCTGGTGCAGGTAAAGGCCTCCTCCCTCCCCTCTTCCCCCCCCTTCACCCCCTCTACCCCCATAACCCTCCCCCACCGGCGTTGGTGACGCTCGCACCTCGCGGCAAGGAAGGTGTCCTGGGTTCGACCCCCAACTTGGGTGCCGTGCTGCCTACGTTCAACCCCCTGTTCGGCAGTGTGTGAGTGTCATGCGTTGGTGAGTGTAAGGGTGAATGTGTGTGTGTGGTATGTGGTGTATGTGTCTTGGGGTTTGTGGTGTTGTATTTAGCATGCCATACATCAGCATGGGGGAACGGTGGCCAATTGGTTAGCACGCGCTGCGCTCGCAACCTGGCGACGTGAGTTTGATTTCCACTTACAGCTCACACCCAGTGACGGTTATCTGAACTTGGTCTCAAATAAGTACCCAGTGCGATGTATAATTGTCTCCACTGGGGAGACCAAGGCGGCCGGGTGTGTTGGTAACTGCATATCACACCCCCTCGTGCGCCATGCCGGCCTTCATATTTTCTGCTGCGCGCAAACTGCACTTGCCCCAGCAGTCTGTTGAAGGCTATCCGGGGTACCTTTGCGTACGTGTATCCACGTTATGTACGAGCGTACATCATGTAACGCCGTCCCCTGCCGCCTCCCCGACCCCACCTGCGCCTTCCCCGTGTGTGCTCTCTCGCGCGTGCGCCCCCACAGATCAAGTCCAAAAAATAAAACTAAAAAAATAAATAATATTAACTTTTATCTCATTTTTTTTATCCTTGCATTCAACAAAGCTTCAAATCTAGAACACATGAAAATGCACGTTATCGCATCGCGGGGCCCGGAGCAGACGAGGATCCCATGGGGGTGTTTATCGTGGATCCTGTGACCGGGTGGCTCTCTGTTACGAAGACCCTGGACCGTGAGCTCATCAAAGAGTTCCTAGTGAGGCACTCACACTAGCACCACACCCCGCGCGTGTGTTGGCCTAGCGAGGTCCAGGCCTCGATTGTGGAGTTCTCAAATGTCCTGCCCGCCGGACCACTCGGTCAACGTCAACAATTCCGGGATGCAAGCACCTCCCGCCCCTGGTGACAAAAACATTCAATTCTCTAAGTACCAATATTACTCAAATATATTTATATTACCGGAACATTAAAAGAACATTAACGCAGCTAGAACGGTTTTGTTTTTTTACGCGGAGAATTTAGATATCGGGGTTCGGGTAATTTAATCGGGGCGGTTTACCTCATTTTATTTACAATTTTCAATATCACGAGTAAAATCTTAACGTCCGAAACAAAAGGCGTAAACGTTTGCGGATCAACCTGCAATCAGCTTCTTAGCCCAGCGGACCTCCAGGAGTACCGGCACGGCCCGTCGGTGGTCCAGGTGCGACTCTCAGAGAACCAACCACCGCTCGAGAGGAGGGATGTTTGGCCAACTCTAAACATCCCAACGTCGGCGATTACAACCACTCGTGCGTTGCGTGTAACGCGCGTGTGCGTTGGGTGTGCGTTGCGTGTGTGTTGCGCGTGTGTTGCGTGTCTGCTGCAGGTCAACGGCCACGCGGTGGATAAGAACGGCCACGCGGTGGATAATGACGTGCATCTCCTAATCAACGTGCAGGACCTTAACGACAACAGGCCGCACTTCGAGATGCCCGTTATCCAGGGCTCCGTGGATGAGGGCTCCCTACCAGGTGCAGACGGACGCGGCGGTGACGGGGGTGTGATGGTGATAGCACCTGCCTGGGTATTTTGTAACAACAGACACTCCACCTCCACAACTCTCAATTGGTGCCATTTCCTGTACACCTAGGGATTTCGACAGAGATGTTCTCTGTCTCCCACATTATTAAACATCTATTTCGACCACGTAGTTCGTGAAGCCTTCAATAGCTGTACCTGAGGAATTTCCATCTAGATTACCATCATATACCCGAAGCCTGGGAGAAGCGTGGCAAAGCCTAGAGTGGGTCAGGGAAAGCCCATACTGCAGTGTGAACGCTTTTCTAACAGAACCCCTGTTCTTTAACGACCTCATCGGGGAGCTGAAACAAGAAAAGACGATGGCTTTCCGATTCACCAAAGCCAGCATAAAAACAGTCGGCGACTTGGTGGAAAGCCACAACGACCACCGAAAGTGGAAGAACGCGGCTGACATAAGCCACGCCGCAGGTCTCCGCACAATGCTGGCCGGGGAGAAAATACTGCGTGGAGTACTCAAAACAGCAAAAAACTTGCAACTACAGATACACACACCAGACGACACCGACTCGGCTCAGCCTCCCCTTCCTGCCTTCCCGGAGCTACATGCTGCCTGTTTCTAGGTCCCTGGGCGGAGTGACGCAGGCATGCTGCTTAAGCTTGAAGACTGCGGGAACGTGGCTCTCAATGGCGCCTCCAAGGTGGCGATATATAGCTGCTGCGTAAAGACTCTGCACCGTCAAGCCTTAAAAGACCTGCCGTGCACAAAGTGGAGGGACGTTTTTCCCCCGCTGATAGACGTCACCCCTCAGTGGGGAGAACTATACAAGGCCCCAGTGGCGAAACGGAGCGGAGACCTCCAATGGAGGCTGGCCCATTGGGCACTGCCTTCGGCGGCGTGGGTAAAGAAGATCAACCCAGGAGCGTCCGATTCGTGCGCTTTTTGCGGCCAAAGAGAAGATCTTGCCCACCAATATATAGGGTGCCAGAGGCTGACGCCACTTTTCAAGATGTTAGGATCAATCTTTCAGAAAGTTGGAAGTGCCTTTTTTCAAGAGCAGCCTCGTATGTGGAACACCACACAGAGCGAACAAGCGCCACAGCTTAGCGAACTTTGTTCTTGCCCAGGCAAAAAATGGCCATTTACAAAACGCACAAGAAAAAACTACAAAGCGACACAACCGCAGACGAAGGCTGCTCGGCGGTGGCCATGACGAGAGGTCTGCTGGTGGCGAGGCTCAAACTAGAGCATGAGTACTACGCCTAGGTGGGGGGCGAGTATGGCGTGTTCCAGGACAAGTGTGGGGACGGCCAAGCCCTCTGCTTCCGTGAACACGGCACCTTGACGCTCACGATCTGAACCCTTCGGCTGAGACAGACCACGGATACGGCGCGGAAACTAGACGCGCGCGGCCGGTTCGCCCATGTGGATGGTCGGTGGCGACGCGTGCTGCTGGCAACGACGATGTTGAGCATAACAAGAATGGTGGTGGTTGCGATGCGAACGAATATAATGTTTGTTCTTGAGAGTCACCATGTCCACGCCCCTCTCCCTGCCCTTCACCTCTGCCCTCCCCTGCCCTCCCTGCCCTCCTCCCTCCTCGCCCTCCCACCCCCGGCAGGCACGCCAGTGATGACGGTCACGGCAAGTGACGAGGACGACGCCTTATCGCCCAACGGCGTGAACCGCTACAAGATCGTGTCGCAGGTTCCCACGAAGTCCTTGGACCGCGTGCTTACCATCAACAACACCATGGGCGTCATCAGCACCATCGCCGCCGGGCTGGACCACGAGGTGGGTTGTTGTCCCGCGGCAACCACCGCTGATTGGCCGATGTCGGTCCGGGCGGTGGTGGCTAATGTCTGGCGTTGCGTGTACAGTGTTACATTTGTGTTTTCGGTGTGTATATACATACGTTGAGCGTCTGTCGCGCACCGTACGTAGACGATCGCGCTGACCGGAGGTGCGAGGGAAGGGCGACAGGCTTAACATGAAAAGCGGATCTAAAGAAACGAGTTTTCAGCTACAGTGGCTTCTTCTCGTGTGTCTCGGAAGCGACAGTGTCGCGGCGAGCGCGCTCCGCTACGAACCCGGGGACCCGAGTTCGATCCAACACTGGTGACAGTTGACTCAGCCTCAAATTAGTACCTGCTGCAGTGTGCAAACATCCCCACTAGGGAGACAAAGGCGGCCGGGCGTGATGCTGGCCACCCACCTCCTCGTGTGGCGTGCCGGCCTTCCACAGTGGCCGCTCGCTTAACGGCACTTGCCCCAAAGGTCTGTTGAGGCTGCACGATGAATGTTTGTCCCCGTTGTCTGTCTGTGATTGGTGCTGTCTGTGTGCCCCGTCGATGTAGACGACGCCGCAGTACGTGCTGGTGGTGCAGGCCTCAGACATGGAGGGCGACCCGGACATCGGCCTCACAAACACAGCCACCGCCATCGTCACCATCGCCGACATCAACGATAATCCCCCCGAGTTTACGGACATAACCGTACGCACCACGCCACCACACGACGTGTCTGTGGTGGGGTTGGAAGGGCGGCGGGGCCAGGTGTCCCCGCAGCCGTAATAGTCCCGCCCCGAGCAGAGTCCGCTGCCTCCTGCAGTGTCACGTCCAGTTTGTCTGTAGAAGGCACGACAGGCGCTCTTGCAGGGTCAACAGGCACAGGCAAGGGTGTGTCGGCAGCAACAGACACCGGCAAGGCAACATCAGGAGATGACGCATCCGTTCGAGGGGCCACGTATGGTTTCAAGCGAGACGTATGGACGTACCAGCGCCGAGCTCCGAACCGAACGCGCGCGGACTGCGGGTTAGGAACCTCAATGAGCCTAACAGGCCCCTGCCATGGTTTATGCAGTTTAGGGGAGGTTCCTGCTCGCACCTGCGGGCAATGCAGCAAAGCCATATTCCCCCACCTTCCAGGGGCACTTCCCCTTCGAGCGTCGAGCGCAACGTTCGTTTCGGGCCTGGGTTTTGGCAGTAGCCACTCGGGCCCCCTCCCGCGCCTCAGCGACGCGGCGAACGGCGTCCTGAATGTAGTCGGGGAGAGGCTTAGTAGGTCCTCTCACTCCCATTCCCAACTGCACATCCATTGGCGGCACGTTTTCGCGACCGTACATGAGAAAAAACGGAGAATATCCTGTGGACGCGTGAGGCGTCATCCGGTATGCCGAGAGTACCCCAGGGATGTGCAAATCCCAGTCAGCTTGCTTCTCATTAACTGTGTGACACAGCATGGCTGACAGCGTCCGATTTAGTCTTTCCACCATGCCATCCGTCTGCGGGTGGTAGGGGGATGTCCGGATCTGTTTGGTCCCCAGAGCAGCGCACACCTCCCCCAACAATTTATAAGAAAAATTCCGGCCCTGATCAGTGAGCAGCCTCTCCGGCGCCCCTTTGTCCATGACATATTCAAATAGAAAGGCGTCCGTAATGGACGCCGCCGACTGGTCGGGCAAGGGCCAGGCCATCGGCCAGCGGGAGAGATACTCCACCCCAACTAGCAAGTATTTATTACCCTTAGCGGATGGCGGGAAGGGTCCCAAAATATCCAACGCCACCAACTCGTTAACTCGAGACACCCGAATAGACTGTATCGGCGGCACATATGGGTGCTTAGGCGGCTTCCGCCGGGCACACTCGGGACACGCACGAACGTGCCCGACGACATCCGTCATCATGCCATGCCAGAAGTAGTCTCGCTGCAACGTCAACAAGGTTTTCTGCACCCCCAGGTGTAATAGCGTGTCGCAATGCAGAGTCCTAATCAATTCGTACCGTAACGACGACGGTACAACCAGACGCCAGCGATCATATAACCCCTCCCTCCACATCAGCAGTCCATCGCGGAGAGCGGCCCCCGGCGTCCCCCCGGAAACCAGTCCCCCCCCTCCCTTTGCAGCCCGACTCCGCAGGGTCCCCAACGAGTCATCAAGCATTTGTTCACGGATCCACACCGCTCGTGGAAGGTTCAGAACCCCATCGGCCGGTCCCGGGCACACTGGAGCCTCAGGCATCTCGACCGCTAACGCCATCCTCCTACCTTTCTTTCTTCCCACACTCTCCTCCAGCCCTTCCGGTTCCTGCCCTTAAAAGCACTCCCTCTCCCCACGTGACCCAACTCCTCCCACCTGTTACGTCATATCCGCGAGGCCATTTACGCTCGCATTACACTAGTGTGAGTGCCTCACCAGGTACTCTTTGACGAGCTCGCGGTCCAGGGTCTTGCTGACCGAAAGCCACCCGGTCACAGGATCCACGATGAAAACCCCGATGGGGTCCTGGTCGGCTCCGGGCCCCGCGATGCGATAACGCGCATTTTCATGTGTTCTAGATTTGAAGCTTTCGTGACTGCAAGGATTTAAAAAAATAAATGAAAAAAAGTTAATATTATTATTTTTAGTTTTTTTATTAATTTTTATTTCATTTTTTACCTACGTGACTTTACCGATAGAACTAAGAGTATTTTCATGCGTGTTCGACTTGATCTGTGGGGGCGCACGCGCGAGAGAGCACACACGGGGAAGGCGCAGGTGGGGTCGGGGAGGCGGCAGGGGACGGCGTTACATGATGTACGCTCGTACATCACGTGGATACACGTACGCAAAGGTACCCCGGATAGCCTTCAACAGACTGCTGGGGCAAGTGCAGTTTGCGCGCAGCAGAAAATATGAAGGCCGGCATGGCACACGAGGGGATGTGATATGCAGTTACCAACACACCCGGCCGCCTTGGTCTCCCCAGTGGAGACAGTTATACATCGCCCCGGGTACTTATTTGAGACCAAGTTCAGATAACTGTCACTGGGTGTGAGCTGTAAGTGGAAATCAAACTCACGTCGCCAGGTTCAGAGCGCAGTGCGTGCTAACCAATTGGCCACCGCTCCCCCAACATATATACATGTGTACACACACACACACAAACATCACATGCTGATGTATGGCATGCTAAATACAACACCACAAACCCCAAAGACACATACACCACATACCACACACACACACATTCACCCTTACACTCACCAACGCATGACACTCGCACACTGCCGAACAGGGGGTTGAACGTAGGCAGCACGGCACCCGAGTTGGGGGTCGAACCCAGGACACCTTCCTTGCCGCGAGGTGCGAGGGTCACCAACGTCGGTGGGGGAGGGTTATGGGGGTAGAGGGGGTGAGGGGGGGGAAGAGGGGAGGGAGGGGGCCTTTACCTGCACCAGCCGCTTGGGGAAGGGCCCGGGGTCATTCTCAGGGACGCCGATCGCAATAATGAGCCGGCGCTCCATCTGCAAATTGGGGGTGAGGGTGAGAGATGGACAATGCAAGGAGGTGTAAATGCGCTTACGACCGTGCAAATCTTTCGGTCGTTTTTTACCCCACTTCCCGTGATCCAATCGAGCTGACATTTTCCACACAGACTCGTTGTGGCGTGACAATTTATTTCCGTGAAATTTCTTTTCCCAAATTTTACACATTTTAGGACATTTTTTTTATATTTAATTACCAATTGCTTAATGGTGGCAGGCAATCATCTGACCCATAGGTGGCAGCCATCTCAAGCCAGAGGACGAGAGGACAAAAGAATATGCATATCAAGAGTAATTTTGTATATTTATGGGAAATGCAAGTATGTGATTAGTACTACTTATGCCCGTGCATTTTGCAGGATTAGCAGCATCAAAGTGTAATAAAGGACTCGACCACGAAGTCTGGCTTGGTGTCCTTTATTCGGTTCTTCCTCGTAACCCACACGGCTGTCCTTCTATAAGGCTTCCACACTGATACTGATACTGCTGTTAACCCCGTCACGCCAACAGCTCCTCTGTTGGTCTCCCGTTGTTCTCGTAACCTTCCAGCAGCCTCGCCGCTGTTACCCTCACGCAACCCCCCACTGGCTGCACTCGCTGCAGTCTCTCTTCTCGTCGCTCTCGTAGCCTCTCACACACAGCCTCGCCGGCTGTGTTCACCGCAGCTCCTCAACCGCCCTCTCTCCAGCAGCCCCACTGCTGTCTTCTCTCGCAGCTCCGCTGGCTGCTCCCTTAGCTGGCCGGCGCTGGCCGCCGGTGCCACTCTTCCTGGCTTCGCCCAACGTGGCCTTACTCTTGTCCAGTCTCTCACTCTCTCCCTTCTCCTTCCGGTCTCATCCCTTAAGAACCTTAACCTTGCTCCCACGTCACCTAACTCCACCTCTCCGTGACGTCACATCCGGGAGGTCGCCCGCGCCCGCATTACACCACCCTCCCCCGTGGAGAAAAACCCAGCCGACCTCGGCTGAACAACACCAACAGTAATGCGGGCGAAACCGACCCTGACACTCCAAAGGACACCAAGCATGCAATATAACAGTAAGAACCATCAACAGAGCATAATAATCAAGTAACGTACCAGAAGCAGGCAATAAATACACAGTAAGAGCAATAATGCAACGTAACAATCAACGAAACACAAGGGATTTAGAACGTGTGCGGGTCGCCGGCCCGTCCCGGACGGTCGGCGGCCCACCCGCGGAACGGGAACGTGATGGAGTTTGAGGAGTGACAGGGTGAAATCCCCCTGTCGCTGTTGGAAGTCCACCAACGTCCCGTGTCCCTGAAGGATCAGTCTCGGGCGTGTCCCGCGGATGTGTCTGCAGCGGGGTCGGAAGGGCTGCAGGGCTCGAAGTTCCCGCAGATCTGGCAGGCACCCTCCGAGCAGGGCGCCTCGTCCCCTGTGGTGTCAAGGCCGGCCTGCCTGGAACAGGTATAACAGGCGCTCTAGCAAGATCAATAGACGCAGGCGGGGGAGAGTCGGCAGCAACAGACCCCGGCAAGGCAACATTGGGAGATGACGCATCATGTAGGGGAGCAACATACGGTTTCAAGCGCGACGTGTGAACAACCCAACGGCGAGAACCAATCTGAACACGCGCCGACTGAGGGTTAGGAACCTCAATGAGGCGGACGGGCCCTTGCCAAGGTTTGTGAAATTTGGGAGAGGTACCCGGCCGCACCTGCGGGCAATGGAGCCAGGCCAGGTCCCCAACCTTCCAGGGGCATTCCCCCTTGGAACGCCGCGCATACCTCTCATTCCGGGCTTGAGCTTTGGCCGTAGCCACTCGGGCACTCTCCCGCGCCTCCGAGACCCGGCGAACAGTGTCCCGAATGTAGTCAGGGAGTGGTTTACAAGGTCCCCTTACACCGGTTCCCATCTGCACATCCATCGGCGGTACGTTTTCCCGACCATACATAAGGTAAAACGGCGAATAACCCGTAGCCGCATGAGGAGTCATCCTGTACGCCGAAAGCACCCCCGGGATGTGCAGGTCCCAATCCGATTGTTGCTCACTCACCGTATGGCACAGCATGGCAGACAATGTCTGGTTTAGCCGCTCAACCATACCATCCGTTTGCGGATGGTATGGGGATGTCCGGACCTTCTTAGTCCCTAGGCCCGCACACACTTCCGCCAATAATTTAGACGAGAAATTTCGGCCCTGGTCCGTGAGGAGTCTCTCCGGCGCACCCTTGTCCATAACGTATCCGAACAAAAAGGCGTCGGTAATGGCCGCGGCCGATTGGTCGGGCAACGGCCAGGCCATCGGCCAACGGGAGAGGTACTCAACCCCGACCAGCAAATATTTATTACCCCTCGCCGATGGTGGGAAAGGTCCCAAAATGTCCAGTGCCACCAATTCATTAACCCGAGACACCTGAATTGACTGTAAAGGCGGCACATAAGGATGTTTAGGTGGCTTACGTCGGGCACAGTCAGGGCACGCGCGGACGTGCCCCACGACATCCGTCGCCATGCCGTGCCAAAAATAATGACGTTGCAACGTCAACAAGGTCTTCTGCACACCCAGATGTAATAGCGTGTCACAATGGAGAGTTCTAATCAACTCGTATCGCAGGGACGCAGGCACTACCAGACGCCAGCGTTCCTGGAGACCTTCCCTCCACATGAGCAGACCATCTCGGACCGCGGTTTCCGGCGCACCCTCCGTAACCGGACCCCCAATCTCCACTTTGGATCGCTTCCGCAAGGACACTAACTGACTCATCCATCATCTGCTCCCTTATCCAAACAGACCGTGGCAGATTCAAAACCCCATCAGTCGGCCCCGGTTCCACAGGAGCATCCGACTCCTCAACAGCCAACACCACCGGCTGAGGGGGGGGTAGGCTGGGCGCACATCTCTGCGTCCCCGACGCACATTTGCAAGGGGAGCGCTGCGGCAATCTAGAAAGTGCGTCTGCGTTCGCATGGCGCACCCCTTTACGATGGTGAATTTGAAATGAAAATTCCTGTAGCGTGTCCAACCAACGCGCCAGCTGGCCGGAAGGTTGATCCATTTTAAGGGCATATTGCAAGGCCGCATGATCCGTACGTACGATAAAGGAATGGCCGTACAGGTACGGTCGAAACTGACGTAGGAAAAAAACAACGGCTAGGAGTTCCCTGCGAGTGACACAGTAGCGGGTTTCCGCGGGAGACAAGACCCGGCTACCATACGCCACGACACGCTCTACGCCCCCTCTAGACTGGGATAATACCGCGCCAATACCTGTGTCACTCGCGTCCGTATCAAGAATGAATGGGCGATCGAAATCGGGATAATCCAATGTTGGGGCCGTAGCCAACAGATCGCGCAGACTCTGAAAGGCCGCCTCCTCCGGCGGTCCCCACGCAAACTTACGTCCCTTACCCGTAAGGAGGTGCAAGGGCCTCGCGATCGTCGCAAAATTCGGCACAAACCTCCGATAATATGAGGCAAATCCCAAAAATCGACGTACATCCCCCACGGTGGCCGGAGTAGGCCAATCCCGGACACACGCCGTTTTTTCCGGGTCCGTGGACACCCCCTCAGCACTCACGATGTGTCCCAAATAACGGACGGACCGTTGCAGTAGGTGACATTTCTTTGGTTTGAATTTCAAATTGGCGGAGCGCATCCTCGTGAACACCGTCTCCAGCCGCCTTAAATGTTCGTCAAATGTGCGGCTGAAGACAATAATATCATCCAAATATATGAGACATGTCTCCCACTGCAACCCCGTCAACACGAGCTCCATAAGCCTTTGAAATGTGGCAGGGGCCGCATTCAGCCCCATCGGAAGGCAGTTGAATTGAAACAACCCCTGTGGCGTACGGAATGCGGTTTTCTCCCGCGAGGGCTCGTCAAGGGGAAGCTGCCAAAATCCCGAAGAGAGGTCCAGTGTGGAAAAGAACTTGGCCCCCGACAATGCATCGAGGGAGTCGTCCATACGCGGCAGGGGATACGCATCTGCCACTGAAATCTTATTCAATTTGCGAAAATCAACACAAAATCGCAATGTGCCATCCTTTCTCTTGACCAAAACCACAGGCGCGCCCCAAGGGCTGTTAGATGGCGATATAATGTCCGCAGCCAACATGTCCTCCACCGCCCCCCGAACGTGGTCTCGCTCGGCGGGACTCATTCGGTGCGAATTCAACCGAATAGGGGCAGCGTTGCCTGTATCAATATGATGGTGAAGCAACGAGGTGCGCCCCAAATCCAAATCATCGGAGCTAAATACATCCGAAAACGTCAACAACAATTTGTGAAGCGCACCACGTTGATCGACGGACAGGGAAGAGTTTCCGTCACACAATTTAGCAATCCAGCGATCATCTGAAGGCACCGGCTCAGAAACACCAGCAACCACCCCCTGGCTACGCGAACAATCCTGAGCCGTAAATGCCGTCGTGGCATGTGCCACGACCGTACCAGCCGGAACGCAGACGGTTTCCGCACCCGCATGAGCACCTGTAAAAAAGGTAATTGATCCGGCCGGACGATGGTCTGTGCCCCAACCAGCGCCAATCCGCTCGTTATCGAGGCTGATGGAGACAACAAAACCCCAATTGCTCCTAGCCGATCAGGCAGGGGCTTCCGATACCGCAAGGGAATAAGCATCTGTGAGCCAGGTGGGATGTCAACAGATGCCACGGACAGCACCTGCACTTGTACGGCTGAAAGCAGGTCGCCCCAGGGCGATGGCAGAAAGGAGATTTGACGGCCACCTGGCAGTTCAATACAATTCTCATTAATTTTGATCAAAATAGGCATCTTAGCCAGGAAATCAGTGCCCAATAAACATGGAACTGCCAAGGACCTTGAAATCAACACCATGCCCGAGGCCGACAACCTCCCCAATAGTTATTTTAGCGTCCACCTGGCCCACGATGCCCATGCTACCCCCGTTCGCAGCGACGCATGACCCGTAAACCGGACGCACGGCCCCGGGTGGGATGCCCAACAGATGGAAAATGACATCAGAAATGATAGTGGCGGACGGCGCCGGAATCGACTAGAATGCGCACGTCCACCCCTTGTATAGATCCTGGTACGGTGGACGAACCCGTAGCGGCCGCGACAACCCTCCGTGCCAACTTGCGCCACTGCGTCACGAGCGACAAGGCCCCGTCGCTGGCCTCTCATCAACAATCACATTCGGATCGCACAACGAAGGTGATGGGTGAGGTGCAAAGCCTTGCCGGGTGTCTGGTGAATGCCGACTTGCCTGGTTCGGTGGTTCCTTGGTCGGCTTGGCCGTTGATGAGGCCTCCTGTTGCGGCGGACCCGGGATGCGGGCCCAGCAGTCCTTCGCGTAGTGGCCCCTCCGTCCGCAGCGGAAACAAATCGGCGTCGTTTGCGCCGAAGCGCAGGCCTTGCATCCCGCCGGCCTCGTACGGTGGTGCAGCGCGAGAGGCCGGTCCACCGCGGCCTGACCATGGCCCGAGGCGGCCGTCAGCTCCTGAGGGCCCCCCCCATCCGGCACGTATACCGACTTCGTAGGGTCCCAACCCAGAGCGCCACCCTCTGCGACGGGGCCCCCCTGTCCACGCCGCGACTTGTTTCCACCGTCGGAGGTTGAATTGTGCATCCAGACATTTGCCGCCGCCCGGGAAGTGAGCTTTCTCATGCCCGCACACCGGCATGGAATCCCCAAGATCCCGCGACAGCTCGAGCATCTTGCCCAAGATGAGAGGCTCGAGGCAGGTCAGGTGTTGTTTCTGGATACGCGGCCATAGCCAAATCAAGCACCACACCCCTGTATGCCACGGGCGACTCCTCGGGCGCTCGTTGTCGTTGAG
>NW_026891731.1:0-17122 GCF_015708825.2 Lethenteron reissneri
AGAAGTACAGGGTAGCAGTGGAGCGAGAGAAGTACAGGGTAGCAGTGAGCGAGAGAAGTACAGGGTAGCAGTGGAGTGAGAGAAGTACAGGTAGCAGTGGCGAGAGAAGTACAGGGTAGCAGTGGAGAGAGAGAAGTACAGGGTAGCAGTGGAGAGAGAGAAGTAGGGTAGCAGTGGAGGAGAGAAGTACAGGGTAGCAGTGGAGTGAGAGAAGTACAGGGTAGCAGTGGAGTGAGAGAAGTACAGGGTAGCAGTGGAGTGAGAGAAGTAGGGTAGCATGGAGTGAGAGAAGTACAGGGTAGCAGTGGAGCGAGAAGTACAGGGTAGCAGTGGAGAGAGAAGTACAGGGTAGCAGTGGAGTGAGAGAAGTACAGGGTAGCAGTGGAGCGAGAGAAGTACAGGGTAGCAGTGGAGAGAGAGAGAAGTACAGGGTAGCAGTGGAGTGAGAGAAGTACAGGGTAGCAGTGGAGAGAGAGATGTATAGGGTAGCAGTGGATAGAGAGAAGTTTAGGGTAGCAGTGGAGAGAGAAGTACAGGGTAGCAGTGGAGAGAGAGAAGTATAGGGTAGCAGTGGAGCAAGAGAAGTATAGGGTAGCAGTGGAGTGAGAGAAGTACAGGGTAGCATTGGAGCGAGAGAAGAACAGGGTAGCAGTGGAGCGAGAGAAGTACAGGGTAGCAGTGGAGCGAGAGAAGTATAGGGTAGCAGTGGAGCGAGAGAAGTACAGGGTAGCAGTGGAGTTAGAGAAGTACAGGGTAGCAGTGGAGCGAGATAAGTACAGGGTAGCAGTGGAGTGAGAGAAGTACAGGGTAGCAGTGGAGTGAGAGAAGTACAGGGTAGCAGTGGAGCGAGAGAAGTACAGGGTAACAGTGGAGTGAGAGAAGTACAGGGTAGCAGTGGAGTGAGAGAAATACAGGGTAGCAGTTGAGTGAGAGAAGTATAGGGTAGCAGTGGAGCAAGAGAAGTACAGGGTAGCAGTGGAGCGAGAGAAGTACAGGGTAGCAGTGGAGCAAGTGAGAAGTACAGGGTAGCAGTGGAGAGAGAAGTACAGGGTAGCAGTGGAGCGAGAGAAGTACAGGGAAGCAGTGGAGCGAGAGAAGTACAGGGTAGCAGTGGAGCGAGAAAAGTACAGGGTAGCAGTGGAGTGAGAGAAGTACAGGGTAGCAGTGGAGTGAGAGAAGTACAGGGTAGCAGTGGAGCGAGAGAAGTACAGGGTAGCAGTGGAGCGAGAGAAATACAGGCTAGCAGTGGAGCAAGTGAAAAGTACAGGGTAGCAGTGGAGAGAGAAGTACAGGGTAGCAGTGGAGCGAGAGAAGTACAGGGTAGCAGTGGAGCGAGAGAAGTACAGGGTAGCAGTGGAGCGAGAAAAGTACAGGGTAGCAGTGGAGTGAGAGAAGTACAGGGTAGCAGTGGAGTGAAAGAAGTACAGGGTAGCAGTGGAGCGAGAGAAGTACAGGGTAGCAGTGGAGTGAGAGAAGTACAGGGTAGCAGTGGAGCGAGAGAAGTACAGGGTAGCAGTGGAGCGAGAGAAGTGCAGGGTAGCAGTGGAGTGAGAAAAGTACAGGGTAGCAGTAGAGTGAGAGAAGTACAGGGTAGCAGTGGAGCGAGAGAAGTACAGGGTAGCAGTGGAGTGAGAGAAGTACAGGGTAGCAGTGGAGTGAGGGACGCATAACGTAGCGCTGGAGTGTGACGGAAAAGCCGAAAAAAAGCGGCTGGAGTGTGACGGAAAAGCCGATAGAAAGCAGCTGGAGTGTGACGGAAAAGCCGATAGAAAGCGGCTGGAGTGTGGCGGATGAGCCGCGGGAGATTGGCTGAACTGTGACAGAGAAGCGGAGAGAACAGTTGACATAGATGTAGACGGAGAAGCGGAGCGAGCGAGGCCGGCGGAACGCGGCGCGCGAGCGGAGAACATGCTGGAACGATTTTGAATTGTATGGTGTTAGCGAAATAAAGTGACGACGGAAAAGCATGAAGCTGTCACGTGAAGTTCAGCACTACAGTCTACCGCACTCTGTGTGTGTGTTTGTATGCAACGCAGACAGTGTACAGATTTAGGCCCGAGCTAAGTAAGGGGCCGTCCATAAATGACGTCACGCGATTTTGGCAGATTTTTAACCCCCCCCTCCCCCTCTCGTCACACGGCGTCAAAAAAAGTCAGACACCCCCTCAAATATGACGTCACAAAGCTCTGCACCCCCCCCCCTAAAACCATGTTTCCATTTTGAAAATCAAACATGCTTCAAAACACTTCAAACTATTGTCATTGTAGTGCGTATTTAATGTGGCGCTGCACTCCGATGTTGTACAAGAAAACATTTATTTAAAAGGAGGTGTTGGAAAGCTGAAATTTAGCATAAAATTCACTTGAAAATATTTAACGTCTAACTCAAACTGCAGATGTTCAGAATATTATGTTGAAATTCTCTTATAATCATCAAATATTAAAAGTAATTATAACTATAAAAAATACTTGAAACTTCGTAGTCGAACGAAGCAAAATGGAGAGTACAATTATAACAATCACATATTCATTTCACAGAATAAAAAGCCCCGGTAGAATCATTAGAATCAAAATGTTTAATAACAATCATTAAAAACATTTACAAAATTCATGTTTCTCCATTCTCCCATGGAGAAACAAAATGCTCCTTCATGGAATAAATAAAAGGTGACCTTAGTTAATTAAAATAATCAAACAGTTAATAATGAAAACGAATCAAAATCAGTGTTGTTATGACAATTCTATCGTAAATATTTATTCAAAGTTGCGCATTTTTACGTGACGTCACATTTCTCAAACCTCCCCTCCCCCCCCTCGTGACACATCGTCACAAATGTCTGACCCTCCCTCCCCCCCTAGGTGTGTGACGTCATTTATGGACGAGCCCCGAGTATCTTCGAGAACACGTGTCCTTTTTGTTTACGATGCAGAGGAAACAAGAAGATGCTCGGTGTAGTCGGCACTTTGATTCGTTCATCATTTCGCATTTTTTTCTTTCAATGCTTTGCTTTATGTGCCATTTTTTTCCTTTCAAAGTATGGACGGGTGCCCAAACGCTCCTGAGAGGCCTCCGTCTCTCCGCGGTGGTGGTGGTGGTTTGCGGATTTCAAGGATCCCTGTCGGGGAAGACGTCGCTCAGGAGGTCGCGGAGCTTCTGGTAGGTGTCGCGGGTCTGCCACAGCGCCTCCCACACGGGCACCGAGATGCCCGCGTGCTTCTCCAGGATGCGCGTCACCAGCAGGCTGGCGGCCTCGAATCCGCCGTTGCAGGAGGACACCGCTCGGATTTGCTGGAGGTGACAGAAAACACCCGCAGGGGGCAGTAGCAGCAAGCTCGTGCGCCAGGTCACGTGTGTGTGTCTGTGTGTGTGTGCATGTCAGTGTGTGTGTGTATCTGTCTGTGTCAGTGTGCGTGTATGTGTGTCAGTGTGTGAATGTGTGTGTCAGTGTGTTTCTGTGTGTCTGTGGGGAGCGCTGCGCTACGAACCCGGCGACCCGGGTTCGATTTAATTTGATTCTGATTCCCGCTTACGGCCAACACCAGTGACGATTATTTGAACGGGTCCTGGGCCTCCCCAAGGTCGACTCAGCCTAAAATAAGTACCTGGTGTGTAAATATCGCTAATAGGGAGACAATGGCGGCCGGGCGTGGAGCTGGCCACCCACCCCGTCGTGTGCCGTGCCAGCCTGCATAGGTGCTGCTCGCTAGACTCACATAGTACTGAGTCGTCTGTCACACGCTAGGCTCACGTTGCAATGAGTAGTTTGTCATGCAATGTACTTGTGTTGTTGTGGGAGTAAAGAGAAAAAAGAAACGTGGCAGAGTGAAAATCCGGTAGTGCGAACTCGCGTTAAACAGGTTACTCACTGCACATTGACAGCGTTCATCGCTGCATTACAATGACAGAAACGTGTACGGTAGGCAAGTTTTCAAGTTTCAAGTTTCAGCCCTGTGAGCCATTCGGCTCTTGAATCGGGTGCAACCGCAACAAACAAACAAGTAAACCCGTAAAAACAAAGGTTTTCACTGTAAATCCTTTATATGCGTGGCGGCTAGAGTCTTCTCGTCCTCTGGCTTGAGATGGCTGCCACCTATGGGTCAGATGATTGTCTGCCAGTATTAAGCAATTGGTAATTAAATATTTAATTTGTTTTCCCTAAACAGTGGATAATTTTGGGAATTTTTTTTCACGAACATTAATTGTCTCGCACAACGAGTCTGTGTGGAAAATGTCAGCTCGATTGGATCAAGGGAAGTGGGTTAAAAAACGACCGGAAGATTTGCACGGTCGTAAGCAAGCACGCAAGCAAGCAAGCACGCAAGCAAGCAAGCAAGCGAACTTAATATAAAGGATTTAAAAAACAAAAACATGAACAAGAAAACATCTTAAAGTGACTATGTGCAAAAAGAAAATCCAAGAAAAGACAGCAAAATAATGCAGAAAAAGCACCGTACACCAACACTGTGTGCAAAAATCCCAGTGGGATGCAAGTCAAACAACAACAACAAGCACAAGACAACTTAGATTTAGGCCATCAGTCTAACTCTGTACTACAACAAACAAACATGGCCAAACCGAAAAACGTTTAAAAAATCACGTACCGCTATCTCCGGCGGCGTCAATGTCTTTTTTGCATCAAATTCAATGAGCAGGGGCGTTAGGTTGCCTTGCAGAGCTCCCACCAACGCGGGGAACTCCGATCTGATCTTGTCAAAGAGTTGCTCTGGACTCTGGGGGCTGACGCGTCGACTCTTTGCAGCTTCGGGGGCTTGGGGAGCCGTCTCCTTGTCTTGGGATGCGAGGGGAGAGAAGGGTTGACATGGCAAGTGTTTGTGAGATGAGGAGTTGCGAGTTTTTGCTCCCACGGCCATTCAACAGCACCCCACACCACACCCGCTTTTGAACAACTCAGTGGCTCGGAGATGTTAACTACCTCTCCTGGTATACATTTTCATGGGTTCGATTTTTTACGCCAAAAGGCGTCATCTGGTCCAACACCATGTGAGACTAGGCTCTAAAGAAAGCTGTCTCGGGTGTGGACCAATCAATTTCAAGGACAGTGCATACATTATCAGAGTTATGTTTTTTATTTGTATTCCGACTGCAGGTATTGTGGTCAATGCAAACATGACTCCTAGTAAAAAAGGTGTCAGTTTTGTTGCCAGATAAAAGGGAAAAAAACAATTATCATATTTTGCTACTGGCAAATGAGGTTCCAATGGTGTAAATACCTCACCTGGTATGCAGGAGTCCGTGAGTTCGATCCAGGACCCTGATGCAACGGTGGCTAGGAGATGTTAGCTATCTCTCCTGGTATGCAGGAGGCGTGGGTTCGATCCCCGACCCTGATGCCATGGTGGCTAGGAGATGTTAACTACCTCGCCTGGTATGCAGGAAGCGTGGGTTCGATCCCCGACCCTGATGCCATGGTGGCTAGGAGATGTTACTGTAACTACCTCTCCTGGTATACAGTTTCATGGGTTCGATCCCGGACCCTGATGCCATGGTGGCTAGGAGATGTTAACTACCTCTCCTGGTATACAGTTTCATGGGTTCGATCCCGGACCCTGATTTCACGGTAGCTAGGAGATGTTAACTACCTCTCCTGGTATTGAGGAGGACGTGGGTTCGATCCGGGACCCTGATTCCACGGTTGCTAGGAAATGTTAACTACCTCTCCTGGTATGCAGGAGGTGTGGGTTCAATCCCGACCCTGATTTCACGGTAGCTAGGAGATGTTAACTACCTCGCCTGGTATTGAGGAGGACGTGAGTTCGATCCGGGACCCTGTTTACACGGTTGCTAGGAGATGTTAACTACCTCTCCTGGTATGCAGGAGGTGTGGGTTCAATCCCGACCCTGATTTCACGGTAGCTAGGAGATGTTAACTACCTCGCCTGGTATGCAGGAGGTGTGGGTTCAATCCCGACCCTGATTTCACGGTAGCTAGGAGATATTAACTACCTCGCCTGGTATGCAGGAGTCGTGGGTTCGATCCCCGACCCTGATGCCATGGTAGCTAAGAGATGTTAACTACCTCGCCTGGTATGCAGGAGTCCGTGAGTTCGATCCCGGACCCTGATGCAACGGTGGCTAGGAGATGTTAGCTATCTCTCCTGGTATGCAGGAGGCGTGGGTTCGATCCCCGACCCTGATGCCATGGTGGCTAGGAGATGTTAACTACCTCGCCTGGTATGCAGGAAGCGTGGGTTCGATCCCCGACCCTGATGCCATGGTGGCTAGGAGATGTTACTGTAACTACCCCTCCTGGTATACAGTTTCATGGGTTCGATCCCGGACCCTGATGCCATGGTGGCTAGGAGATGTTAACTACCTCTCCTGGTATACAGTTTCATGGGTTCGATCCCGGACCCTGATTTCACGGTAGCTAGGAGATGTTAACTACCTCTCCTGGTATTGAGGAGGACGTGGGTTCGATCCGGGACCCTGATTCCACGGTTGCTAGGAAATGTTAACTACCTCTCCTGGTATGCAGGAGGTGTGGGTTCAATCCCGACCCTGATTTCACGGTAGCTAGGAGATGTTAACTACCTCGCCTGGTATTGAGGAGGACGTGAGTTCGATCCGGGACCCTGTTTACACGGTTGCTAGGAGATGTTAACTACCTCTCCTGGTATGCAGGAGATGTGGGTTCAATCCCGACCCTGATTTCACGGTAGCTAGGAGATGTTAACTACCTCGCCTGGTATGCAGGAGGTGTGGGTTCAATCCCGACCCTGATTTCACGGTAGCTAGGAGATGTTAACTACCTCGCCTGGTATGCAGGAGTCGTGGGTTCGATCCCCGACCCTGATGCCATGGTAGCTAAGAGATGTTAACTACCTCGCCTGGTATGCAGGAGTCCGTGAGTTCGATCCCGGACCCTAATGCAACGGTGGCTAGGAGATGTTAGCTATCTCTCCTGGTATGCAGGAGGCGTGGGTTCGATCCCCGACCCTGATGCCATGGTGGCTAGGAGATGTTAACTACCTCGCCTGGTATGCAGGAAGTGTGGGTTCGATCCCCGACCCTGATGCCATGGTGGCTAGGAGATGTTACTGTAACTACCCCTCCTGGTATACAGTTTCATGGGTTCGATCCCGGACCCTGATGCCATGGTGGCTAGGAGATGTTAACTACCTCTCCTGGTATACAGTTTCATGGGTTCGATCCCGGACCCTGATTTCACGGTAGCTAGGAGATGTTTACTACCTCTCCTGGTATTGAGGAGGACGTGGGTTCGATCCGGGACCCTGATTCCACGGTTGCTAGGAAATGTTAACTACCTCTCCTGGTATGCAGGAGGTGTGGGTTCAATCCCGACCCTGATTTCACGGTAGCTAGGAGATGTTAACTACCTCGCCTGGTATTGAGGAGGACGTGAGTTCGATCCGGGACCCTGTTTCCACGGTTGCTAGGAGATGTTAACTACCTCTCCTGGTATGCAGGAGGTGTGGGTTCAATCCCGACCCTGATTTCACGGTAGCTAGGAGATGTTAACTACCTCGCCTGGTATGCAGGAGGTGTGGGTTCAATCCCGACCCTGATTTCCCGGTAGCTAGGAGATGTTAACTACCTCGCCTGGTATGCAGGAGTCGTGGGTTCGATCCCCGACCCTGATGCCATGGTAGCTAAGAGATGTTAACTACCTCGCCTGGTATGCAGGAGTCCGTGAGTTCGATCCCGGACCCTGATGCAACGATGGCTAGGAGATGTTAGCTATCTCTCCTGGTATGCAGGAGGCGTGGGTTCGATCCCCGACCCTGATGCCATGGTGGCTAGGAGATGTTAACTACCTCGCCTGGTATGCAGGAAGTGTGGGTTCGATCCCCGACCCTGATGCCATGGTGGCTAGGAGATGTTACTGTAACTACCCCTCCTGGTATACAGTTTCATGGGTTCGATCCCGGACCCTGATGCCATGGTGGCTAGGAGATGTTAACTACCTCTCCTGGTATACAGTTTCATGGGTTCGATCCCGGACCCTGATTTCACGGTAGCTAGGAGATGTTAACTTCCTCTCCTGGTATTGAGGAGGACGTGGGTTCGATCCGGGACCCTGATTCCACGGTTGCTAGGAAATGTTAACTACCTCTCCTGGTATGCAGGAGGTGTGGGTTCAATCCCGACCCTGATTTCACGGTAGCTAGGAGATGTTAACTACCTCGCCTGGTATTGAGGAGGACGTGAGTTCGATCCGGGACCCTGTTTCCACGGTTGCTAGGAGATGTTAACTACCTCTCCTGGTATGCAGGAGGTGTGGGTTCAATCCCGACCCTGATTTCACGGTAGCTAGGAGATGTTAACTACCTCGCCTGGTATGCAGGAGTCGTGGGTTCGATCCCCGACCCTGATGCCATGGTAGCTAAGAGATGTTAACTACCTCGCCTGGTATGCAGGAGGCGTGGGTTCGATCCCCGACCCTGATTCTATGGTGGCTAGGAGATGTTAACTACCTCTCCTGGTATGCAGGAGGCGTGGGTTCGATCCCCGACCCTGATTCTATGGTGGCTAGGAGATGTTAACTACCTCGCCTGGTATGCAGGAGGCGTGGGTTCGATCCGTGACCCTGAATCCACGGTAGCTAGGAGATGTTAACTACCTCGCCTGGTATGCAGGAGGTCGTGGGTTTGATCCCAACAATGACGATGCCTGCTGAGGTATATTCCAAGGCTGCGTGCAGAGGACGCCTTTTGGTGTTTTTAGACGAGGCTCAAAAGAAAGCTGTCTCTGGCGTGGACCAATCAGTTTCAAAGACAACACATATATTATCAGAGTGTTTTGTTTGCATTCTAAGTATTGTGGTTAATGCAGACATGATTCCATGTAAAATGTTTCAATTTTTGTGTTTTAACATCATAACACAGCTGTTTTGTTGCCAGAAAAAGAGGAAAACCTATTCTCATATGTAGATTTTAAATAGTTTTTTTACCATGTTGACTTAAAGCTTTTGTGACTGCAGGAATTAATATTCTTTGGGTATTTCCGTAAAATCATGTAGATAGGTTCAAAGAAAATAACAAAAAACAAAAACTACGACGTTTCGATCGCAACACAAGCCGTCGTCTTGAGGAACACGTGAATTTTCGTACCATGTTGGTGGAACATTTCGTCCTGGTATTTTGTGAGTAAATAAAGAATAATAATAATATTCTTGGTTCTTTCGGTAAAGTCACGTAGAAGGGAAATAATAAAATAATAAAAATATAACGTAATAAAATTCTTATATTATATTATTTTATAATGTTTTATTGTAACATAATGAAATTATTATATTATTCTATTTTGTTTTATTTTTTATTATTTTATTATTTCCCTTCTACATGACTTTACCGAAAGAACCAAGAAGATGAATCCCTGCGGTCACGAAAGCTTTAAATCGAAATATTAATAATGTTTATTTTAAAGTTTATCTCACCTCGCCACTGGACCGTTCTCGTCCAGACGTTTCTCTCCTGCTTGCCCCTCTTCGTCAGGGTGAGGAAGACCTCCTCAAAGGCGCCGTCGAACGAGACGTGAATGAAGTTGTTGTCGCTCGCCGGGTTCTCCATTGTCAGTTTCTGCGCGGACGAAACGGGCGGCCAAAAAAGAAAAAGCCGAAGAAGACACCATCACCCCCCCTTCTCGCGCATCGTTGACGATCGAGGGCTCTTTTCGTTCCGGTTCAGAAAACTACTATTTATTGATACTGGAGGATAAATCCATGAGGTCGTGGGTTCGATCCCGACCCTGACGATACCTACCACTCCATATTTGGAGTCTGTGTACCAGGCGAGGGAGCCCAAAATATCACAACGGTGTACTACTATTTTATTTTATACCCGCGTGACTTTGCCGAAAGAACCAAAGAGTATGGATTCCTGCAGTCACGAAAGCTTCAAATCAAGATTGTGTACTACTGTTGTTTAAGATTATTAATTTGGGCTCCAGGGGGGAAAATCCACGGGAAAATAACGTTCGTCAAAATTTCGATTTAATGCTTTCGTGACTGCAGGGATTCATCTTCTTGGTTCTTTCGGTAAAGTCGTCGCGTAGAAGGGAAATAATAAAATAATAAACATTTAACATAATAACATAATTCTCACGACGTTTCGGCCACAACGCAAGCAGCCATCCTCAGGTGAAGACCAGGTCTGTCGGGGAGACAGTGTCTGAATGACACACCCCAGGCTTGGAGCGACTATTTAAGCTGGGATGGAGGGGGGAAGAGCGCCTTGACAAAATAATTAGCATTTCAAGAGGAATTTAGCATATTTATGGGAAATGAAGATATGCGATTAGTACTACAAACCTCCTACGCATTTCACCGAAAGAACCAAGAAGACGGGTCCACGGTGTCGGAGCGCTCCCCACCCCTGCACGCCTGCCAACCGGTGCCGACTTGAGTCGCTCAGGGTTCAGGGGGGTCGCCGTCCGATTCGACGGCAGTTGCATAACGCCAACGCATCGGTTGTTTGGCTCGTGCAGCTATATCTGCGGGACCCTTTTTTTCTCGAATCAATAACACAGGAGGTGTAATAATGATCTTCAAAGGCAAATAGACACCAATATACACGAGAAGGCACCAGCGAGTCTGCATTAACCACACAATCATGCTTGCGGTAAAACGCATTGATTCTAAAGGTGGAGGGGAATAAATCCGGAGCACCCTTGAGGACAAGAATCCATGCAACCACGACGGGAAGAACATGCAAAGCTCAAGTATACAGCAGGCGACAGCGTTGGACTCGAAACCACCGCATACCTGCATACAAGGCGAGTTAGTCAACATCTCCTAGCCAACGTGGGCGTTAGGGTCCGGGATCGAACCCACAAACCTCCCGTGTACCACGCGAGGTAGCTAACATCTCAACATCGAACCCACGACCTCCTGTGTACCAGGCGAGGTAGTTAACATCTCAACATCGAACCCACGACCTCCTGTGTACCAGGCGAGGTAGTTAACATCTCAACATGGAATCCACGACCTCCTGTGTACCAGGCGAGGTAGATAACATATCCTACCACCGTGGGCGTCATGGTCTTTGATCGAACCCACGAAATTCCTGTTTACCAGGTGAGGTAGTTAACATCTGAACATGGAACCCACGACCTCCTGTTTACCAGGCGAGGTAGTCAACATCTCAACATCAAACCCACGACCTCCTGTATACCAGGTGAGGTAGTTAACATCTCCTGGTCGCCGCATTACAGTGAAAACGCGTTGTAAGTGTGACAGCCACACCTCAAGCTAAGGACTCGCAGCCACGTGGTCCACCAACACACGGCCATCTTGTTCTATGGTCCACC
This sequence comes from Lethenteron reissneri, assembly GCF_015708825.2. Classification (NCBI taxonomy): domain Eukaryota; kingdom Metazoa; phylum Chordata; class Hyperoartia; order Petromyzontiformes; family Petromyzontidae; genus Lethenteron; species Lethenteron reissneri. Next base: position 11,290 of record NW_026891731.1, read on the forward strand.
AAACCAAACCATTACAACAGCAATAACTGCAGTGAATTCTCGATTATCCCCGTGCGTTTAATCTAATTTATGGAATAACCGCGGACCTGAGATTTTGACAGGAACTATTAACTCATTGATTTTCTCCATTGCCTAAAGAATCGTAAAGCATTCCAGTTTTACAACATTGTTATTCTTGTAAAAGTTTATTGCAAGTGACAAGGTGTTTGAACCGAACAAATGCGTTGCTCCGGTTAATCTGGAATCCACGTGAACGCCTCCACAGTAAAGTTGCAATGTCATTACAATGGGGCTGCCGCCGACTGGTTGGGGAGGGGCCAGGCCATAGGCCAACGGGTGAAATACTCAACCCCAACCAGCAGGTACATATTACCCCGAGCGGTGACAGGAAAAGGACCCAGAATGTCAAGTGCCACCAGCTCGTTAACCCGGGACACCCAAATCGACTGAAGGGGCGGGCAGGCCGCTGTTGTATCTATGCCCTGTTTTCCGTTATTAATATTAAGAATAATTAAGAAATTTTTGTTTTGTTTTTATTATATCTATATATATATATTTTTTTAATAATGAGGATGGCTCACTTCTCTTCACGGGCACACCGGGAGTCCATGAGACATGGAGGGCGGTTGAAATGATAGGAATTCGGTCACGGAGAGGTCATAGACATCCAGATGGACAAAAGATGTATGGACTAGCCTCCCAGGACATCTGGAGATGTACAGATAAGGTGCAGAGTAAGTGACGGTTGCAACTCGCGTTTTCTTAACGTTTTCCTTACCGAAGAGTAGAAACTTAACAAAGATAATTAACCAACAAACAATAATATTTTTATTATTAGTATATGTTTCCTACCTACACGACCTTTCTGAAAACTAAGGAGTGCGAATTCCAGAGAGCTTAAGTGGAGACATGTGTAATAAAAGACTCGGACGCTTCTCTCTGACTCCGTGTCCTTTATTTGGGTTCGCGTTCTCCTTCCCTCACGGCACTCCTCCTGAGACTCTCTGCCTGGCAGCTCCACAGCTGCCTTCGCTCCCGTAGCCTTCCGCGCTCCTGCAGCTCCTGCAGGCTCTTGGTGCAGCCCTCTGGCTGCTCTCACAGCAGCTCCACCGCTGCTCCCTGTTCCTCCCCTCTGTGGCTATCTCGCCATCTCCAACTTCAGCCCTGCGTGGCCTCTGTGGCTATCTCGCCATCTCCAACCTCAGCTCTATCCCCAACTCTCTTCCACCCCGCTGGCTGGCGCCGTCATGAGCCCCTCAGCCACCAGGCTGAGGCACGGCGACCACCCAACGTGTTCACCACCCTTTACTCCCCCGACTGACCCAGATGGCTTCCTGTCTCCCCGCTATAACTTCTCCCCCACGTGACCCTGACTCCTCCCTCTCGGATCGTCATATCCGCCCCGCCCATTTACGCCCGCATTACACCACCCTCCCCCGTAGAGAAAATTCCAGCCGTCCTCGGCTGAAACAGAACAAAATAATGCGGGCGAAGGCATCACAATCAGGAGTCCCCCAGACACAACGGAGATTATAAGAACAACAACACAAGTAACGAAAGGGGAGGTATCAGGAACTGGAACAGAACACCGGCCTGTCCTCCGCGCAACAACAACAAGAATAAAAATGGCACAATGCACAACAACGGCAACTGACACGCAAGAACGGCCGACGCGCACAACCCAGGAATGTGATGTTTTAGTGCGTGTCCATGTTGCAGTTCCATCCTGCTTGGCCCAAGTCCAACGTCAAAGAGCAAGTGGTAGAGCAGGAATAACGAACGGGCGCTCAATCGCTCCTTCAAGTCCTCATCCAGTTAGCACACCAGGTAACACCCAGTGTGGCAGGCACTGAAGATCTGTGACGAGAAGGAGAATCCAATCCCCTGAGGCACAGCACAACAACGCACATCCACATGTCGTACACGACAGTCACCCGGCCCCAGGGTAGTGGAGATGATGTAAATCCGGCCCGCTTAAGAAAACCCCCATAAATACCCAAAATAGACGCGATGGATGCCCCAGTATTTACATTTTAACAACAATATTATTTACGCGTGACAACAACAACATTTCCTGCTCTTGCCCACCAGCAATCCTCCCTCGAGGACCAGCACAGACATCGCACGTACACAGCATGTACCCACGGTCACTCTCAGCAAAGCCCCCAGTCGCACACCCTCGGGTGGAGAGAGCCACGCTCCCCAGCGGTAACGTTTAACTCGCCCTAACCCCCACCGTGGTCGTCAACCCACAGCAACATCCACTGACCATACTCTCGGCTAGTGCAATTTCGGGGATGAGCAGCAACTCGGCCATGCTCCCCCCTTACTATCCCATCAGAGATGGACACACACCAGCCTCGTATAGCCTGATGCTTTATAGCCCAGGGAAGGTTCATCCCCCGGCAATGCCAGACCCATGGACTCCCCCCACGGGGCAATGTTCTCTTATAGAGACAATAACACCCTAACCCAGATCCCGTGAGCCCCCGGCACACCAGGTTCAGTCTGCCACCACACAACTGAACCATGACTCCCCGAGCCATATGAGCACATGGCCCATTAGTTTAAGACATACCACGGAGGTTTCGCCTCCGGGCTGTCAGGTCAGCCATCAGCCATAGGCCGATGTGACCACAACTCGTGCATCACCCAATCAACAATGGCAGGCATAACAGATGGAATATTTGGCCCACCGAGGTTTTTTCCCGCGCGTTCAAAATGGCGGCCCCCTTCGCCCAGCGCAGTTCGCGCAATATCTCGCGCGCACTCAAAATGGCGGCCCTTTCCGCAAAGCGCATCGTCGCCATACCCCGCGTGCGCGCAAAATGGTGGCCCAACGTGCGAACACGTGGCCAGTTTTCTCCATTCGTGCACCCCAGCTTCCCTTTGCTGGGGGTCACAAAATGCATCCCCCGTCTTATTGTAACAACTCCAACAACGATAAACGCACAGCCCCAGCTTGCTGCGCGCAGCAGTCATATCGGGGAATTTTTTACCAATATTTTACCAACCACATTGGTTACACAACCCAACTCGCCAAGCAACTCGTGGCTGCATGCGATCAACCGAATGAGCGACGCCATTTGGCGCCAATTTACAGTCCCATCACCCTTAACATCTGAGCCACCCACAACGGCGTCATCGCGCACCCTCATTTTCAAAAAGCTCAATTACCCCTATTATATACACGCAATCTCGTGTGCACAACACCCATACAACCAAATTTTACGGTCCCCCTCGAATTTGTTACCAATTTCCAACAGGTACGCACAATTAATAACATCCCAACCCCAATAGTCAGCCAATGCATCGCACCCCATAACCGTACAGAACGGTGTAAACAGCACATGCAGTCAGCATATCGCGATCACACGCGCACATCTAAGCACAATAGCAAGCCGATCTGCAGGCAACCAACACACCATTAATCCAGTCGTAACATTGCAGCAACAACACAAATATTCTCTCTCTTGCAACAACCACATCGCACATAGCACCTCGCAGCACAATACACCAAAAAAATATATATATTTTCCAATTAAGCCCATCGCACAAGGTAACCCACGAAATAATACAGCGCAAGATACCCGACGCTCCCGAGTTAATAATTAACTTCGCCATCACGATAACAACTCCACGCCGCAGCGCACACACACAATTTGACACTCAGCAAGTACAGCAGACTCTCCGTCCATTCTCAACACACGCACACTCTTTAATTGACACCAAGCAACAAGCAGATAGCGCGTTCATCGTTATTACACACACATACACACAGTCCGAACCGCGTTCCGCACAATCGAGTCATGAGAGAAAACCAAAATCGCCCCCCGGCCCTCGAAAGATGGGTGAGGTGTGTGTTAAGGCCGGGTGCGTATCGTTTACGACTCGCCCGGGGCTGCAGCAAGAAGAGGACGGCAGGGTGGCAACTTGAGACGCCTCGCAGAACTCGTTCGGCGACTTGACTGCTCCGTTGTCACGCACCCGAGCCAGGACGGGAAGCTTCCGCCCCAGCAGCTGCAGCATCGTCGTCCTCTCCTCGCAGCTCGTCCTCGCGCAGCAGCTCACTGCAGGCTGCTCTCCCCGAGGCACCTCCAGATGGCAGCGCAAAGCTGCGTCACCGCCGCGAAGTTGAAATGGCGGCGTCTCCCCGCCGCGGTGAAGACAAGATGGCGGCTTCCTGCCGTTTCTCCCCTGCCACGCCCAAGATGGCGTCTTCGTGCCACGTGGCAGATGGCGCTGGCAGCGCAGGAAAGGCAGAGACCTGCGGATCACCACCGGGCCTCCCCGACGTCGTCCTCGGCGTGGTGAACTCACACAGTTGCGCCAGCACGATTTTCAAGGTCCCCATCTGCGCCGCCATCTGTTCCATCGTAAGTTGGCGTCCTCCGGCACAGACAGGTCCACCGACGCGGCGACACCTTGCTCACCCGGACCCGTACTCGTTCCAGCACGGATCTCCTCTTCCATCGCAGGCAGGTCCACCGTCTGGGAAGGTCGTCGTCGTCGGATGATGTAGCAGATGATGGCGCAGGAATATTCTTTTTTTCTTTCTCTCAGTTGTTTTGAGATGCCGTTTCACTTCTGACACCAGTGTAATAAAAGACTCGGACGCTTCTCTCTGACTCCGTGTCCTTTATTTGGGTTCGCGTTCTCCTTCCCTCACGGCACTCCTCCTGAGACTCTCTGCCTGGCAGCTCCACAGCTGCCTTCGCTCCTGTAGCCTTCCGCGCTCCTGCAGCTCCTGCAGGCTCTTGGTGCAGCCCTCTGGCTGCTCTCACAGCAGCTCCACCGCTGCTCCCTGTTCCTCCCCTCTGTGGCTATCTCGCCATCTCCAACTTCAGCCCTGTGTGGCCTCTGTGGCTATCTCGCCATCTCCAACCTCAGCTCTATCCCCAACTCTCTTCCACCCCGCTGGCTGGCGCCGTCATGAGCCCCTCAGCCACCAGGCTGAGGCATGGCGACCACCCAACGTGTTCACCACCCTTTACTCCCCCGACTGACCCAGATGGCTTCCTGTCTCCCCGCTATAACTTCTCCCCCACGTGACCCTGACTCCTCCCTCTCGGATCGTCATATCCGCCCCGCCCATTTACGCCCGCATTACACATGGGTTACGCTTGACCTCAGGACATTAAAATATAGCCCAGAATAAGGCACCAATCTCTGGAGAGCTAAACTTGGCGGGGCCCCAAAATAATAATGTGACGAGGAGCATTACGAATATTCATTAAACATGGACGAATGATGGCCACGATACTAAGACCGAAGGAACTCATAAAATATAATTCAAGACTAAATGTAACACACAGGACCACATAAATGTATTGCAAACATCTCCTCAGCCACCTTTGTCTTCCAGCGGGGTCTGGCAAGCAAAGAGGGAGCAAAAGGTCACAGGGGGGAATCGGTGCCTGACATTCCAAAGATGTCTGCTTTTCTCGCTCTGTTTGTGTTTTTCTTTGTTGCCCGTTCGCAAGGATGCAGAGAGAGGGGAGTCACTTTTTGAGTTAGGCACGGACAGGCACACAGCGAACGAGCAGTCTGGGTTGAGTCGTGCTCAGTCTCGCAACTCGGCGTGCGACGCGGTGTTGCGACGGGGCTCGCAAGAGAGGTGTGGCAGTCGTGCCTCGAGGAGAGATGGGACGACGAGACATCGTTAAAGTGACAGTCTGAGAGCAGTCTGTCCGAGTCGCGCTCAGTCTCGCAACTCGGCTTGCGACGCAGCGTTGCGACGGGGGCTCGCAAGAGAGCTGGGGCGGTTGTGCCTCGAGAAGTGATGGAACGAGGAGGGGTCGTTCGAGTCGCAGAAGTCTGAGTTCAGCCTAGG